>NC_134355.1:694242817-694252817 GCF_048569485.1 Anomaloglossus baeobatrachus | reverse complement strand
CGTGTGTGTGCCCCAATATACGTGTGTGTGCCCCAATATACGTGTGTGCCCCAATATACGTGTGTGTGCCCCAATATACGTGTGTGTGCCCCAATATACGTGTGTGTGCCCCAATATACGTGTGTGTGCCCCAATATACGTGTGTGTGCCCCAATATACGTGTGTGTGCCCCAATATACGTGTGTGTGCCCCAATATACGTGTGTGTGCCCCAATATACGTGCGTGTGCCCCAATATACGTGCGTGTGCCCCACAGACGTGTGTTCCCCAATATACGTGCGTGTGCCCCAATATACGTGCGTGTGCCCCAATATACGTGCGTGTGCCCCAATATACGTGCGTGTGTGCCCCAATATACGTGCGTGTGTGCCCCAATATACGTGTGTGTGTGCCCCAATATACGTGTGTGTGTGCCCCACAGACGTGTGCCCCAATATACGTGTGTGTGCCCCAATATACGTGTGTGTGCCCCAATATACGTGTGTGTGCCCCAATATACGTGTGTGTGCCCCAATATACGTGTGTGTGCCCCAATATACGTGTGTGTGCCCCAATATACGTGTGTGTGCCCCAATATACGTGCGTGTGCCCCAATATACGTGCGTGTGCCCCACAGACGTGTGTTCCCCAATATACGTGCATGTGCCCCAATATACGTGCGTGTGCCCCAATATACGTGCGTGTGCCCCAATATACGTGCGTGTGCCCCAATATACGTGCGTGTGTGCCCCAATATACGTGCGTGTGTGCCCCAATATACGTGCGTGTGTGCCCCAATATACGTGCGTGTGTGCCCCAATATACGTGCGTGTGTGCCCCAATATACGTGCGTGTGTGCCCCAATATACGTGTGCCCCAATATACGTGTGTGTGCCCCAATATACGTGTGTGTGCCCCAATATACGTGTGTGTGCCCCAATATACGTGTGTGTGCCCCAATATACGTGTGTGTGCCCCAATATACGTGTGTGTGCCCCAATATACGTGTGTGTGCCCCAATATACGTGTGTGTGCCCCAATATACGTGTGTGTGTGCCCCACAGACGTGTGTTCCCCAATATACGTGTATGTGCCCCAATATACGTGCGTGTGCCCCAATATACGTGCGTGTGTGCCCCAATATACGTGCGTGTGTGCCCCAATATACGTGCGTGTGTGCCCCAATATACGTGCGTGTGTGCCCCAATATACGTGTGTGTGTGCCCCAATATACGTGCGTGTGTGCCCCAATATACGTGTGTGTGTGCCCCACAGACGTGTTCCCCAATATACGTGTGTGTGCCCCAATATACGTGTGTGTGCCCCAATATACGTGTGTGTGCCCCAATATACGTGTGTGTGCCCCAATATACGTGTGTGTGCCCCAATATACGTGTGTGTGTGCCCCACAGACGTGTGTTCCCCAATATACGTGTATGTGCCCCAATATACGTGTGTGTGCCCCAATATACGTGTGTGTGCCCCAATATACGTGTGTGCCCCAATATACGTGTGTGTGCCCCAATATACCTGTGTGTGTGCCCCACAGACGTGTGTGCCCCAATATACGTGTGTGTGCCCCAATATACGTGTGTGTGCCCCAATATACGTGTGTGTGCCCCAATATACGTGTGTGTGCCCCAATATACGTGTGTGTGCCCCAATATACGTGTGTGTGCCCCAATATACGTGTGTGTGCCCCAATATACGTGTGTGTGCCCCAATATACGTGTGTGTGCCCCAATATACGTGTGTGTGCCCCAATATACGTGTGTGTGCCCCAATATACGTGCGTGTGCCCCAATATACGTGCGTGTGCCCCAATATACGTGTGTGTGCCCCAATATACGTGTGTGTGTGCCCCAATATACGTGTGTGTGTGCCCCAATATACGTGTGTGTGTGCCCCAATATACGTGTGTGTGTGTGCCCCAATATACGTGTGTGTGCACTACATGTAGGATATTAGTAGATGTGTATCACTACATGTAGATTATTAGTAGATGTGTATCACTACATGTAGGATATTAGTAGATGTGTATCACTACATGTAGAATATTAGTAGATGTGTATCACTACATGTAGGTTATTAGTAGATGTGTATCACTACATGTAGGTTATTAGTAGATGTGTATCACTACATGTAGGGTATTAGTAGATGTGTATCACTACATGTAGGGTATTAGTAGATGTGTATCACTACATGTAGGATATTAGTAGATGTGTATCACTACACGTAGGATATTAGTAGATGTGTATCACTACATGTAGGATATTAGTAGATGTGTATCACTACATGTAGATTATTAGTAGATGTGTATCACTACATGTAGGTTATTAGTAGATGTGTATCACTACATGTAGATTATTAGTAGATGTGTATCACTACATGTAGGTTATTAGTAGATGTGTATCACTACATGTAGGTTATTAGTAGATGTGTATCACTACATGTAGGCTATTAGTAGATGTGTATCACTACATGTAGGATATTAGTAGATGTTTATCACTACATGTAGATTATTAGTAGATGTGTATCACTACATGTAGGTTATTAGTAGATGTGTATCACTACATGTAGGATATTAGTAGATGTGTATCACTACATGTAGGATATTAGATGTGTATCACTACATGTAGGTTATTAGTAGATGTGTATCACTACATGTAGATTATTAGTAGATGTGTATCACTACATGTAGATTATTAGTAGATGTGTATCACTACATGTAGATTATTAGTAGATGTGTATCACTACATGTAGGATATTAGTAGATGTGTATCACTACATGTAGGATATTAGTAGATGTGTATCACTACATGTAGGTTATTAGTAGATGTGTATCACTACATGTAGGCTATTAGTAGATGTGTATCACTACACGTAGGTTATTAGTAGATGTGTATCACTACATGTAGATTATTAGTAGATGTGTATCACTACATGTAGATTATTAGTAGATGTGTATCACTACATGTAGGTTATTAGTAGATGTGTATCACTACATGTAGGGTATTAGTAGATGTGTATCACTACATGTAGGCTATTAGTAGATGTGTATCACTACACGTAGGTTATTAGTAGATGTGTATCACTACATGTAGATTATTAGTAGATGTGTATCACTACATGTAGGATATTAGTAGATGTGTATCACTACATGTAGGTTATTAGTAGATGTGTATCACTACATGTAGGTTATTAGTAGATGTGTATCACTACATGTAGGTTATTAGTAGATGTGTATCACTACATGTAGATTATTAGTAGATGTGTATCACTACATGTAGGTTATTAGTAGATGTGTATCACTACATGTAGGTTATTAGTAGATGTGTATCACTACATGTAGATTATTAGTAGATGTGTATCACTACATGTAGGTTATTAGTAGATGTGTATCACTACATGTAGGTTATTAGTAGATGTGTATCACTACATGTAGGCTATTAGTAGATGTGTATCACTACATGTAGGTTATTAGTAGATGTGTATCACTACATGTAGGTTATTAGTAGATGTGTATCACTACATGTAGGCTATTAGTAGATGTGTATCACTACATGTAGGTTATTAGTAGATGTGTATCACTACATGTAGGCTATTAGTAGATGTGTATCACTACATGTAGGTTATTAGTAGATGTGTATCACTACATGTAGGTTATTAGTAGATGTGTATCACTACATGTAGATTATTAGTAGATGTGTATCACTACATGTAGGATATTAGTAGATGTGTATCACTACATGTAGGATATTAGTAGATGTGTATCACTACATGTAGGATATTAGATGTGTATCACTACATGTAGATTATTAGTAGATGTGTATCACTACATGTAGGGTATTAGTAGATGTGTATCACTACATGTAGATTATTAGTAGATGTGTATCACTACATGTAGATTATTAGTAGATGTGTATCACTACATGTAGATTATTAGTAGATGTGTATCACTACATGTAGGATATTAGTAGATGTGTATCACTACATGTAGGATATTAGTAGATGTGTATCACTACATGTAGGTTATTAGTAGATGTGTATCACTACATGTAGGCTATTAGTAGATGTGTATCACTACACGTAGGTTATTAGTAGATGTGTATCACTACATGTAGATTATTAGTAGATGTGTATCACTACATGTAGATTATTAGTAGATGTGTATCACTACATGTAGGATATTAGTAGATGTGTATCACTACATGTAGGATATTAGTAGATGTGTATCACTACATGTAGGTTATTAGTAGATGTGTATCACTACATGTAGGCTATTAGTAGATGTGTATCACTACACGTAGGTTATTAGTAGATGTGTATCACTACATGTAGATTATTAGTAGATGTGTATCACTACATGTAGGATATTAGTAGATGTGTATCACTACATGTAGGTTATTAGTAGATGTGTATCACTACATGTAGGTTATTAGTAGATGTGTATCACTACATGTAGGTTATTAGTAGATGTGTATCACTACATGTAGATTATTAGTAGATGTGTATCACTACATGTAGGTTATTAGTAGATGTGTATCACTACATGTAGGTTATTAGTAGATGTGTATCACTACATGTAGATTATTAGTAGATTGTGTATCACTACATGTAGGTTATTAGTAGATGTGTATCACTACATGTAGGTTATTAGTAGATGTGTATCACTACATGTAGGCTATTAGTAGATGTGTATCACTACATGTAGGATATTAGTAGATGTGTATCACTACATGTAGGTTATTAGTAGATGTGTATCACTACATGTAGGCTATTAGTAGATGTGTATCACTACATGTAGGTTATTAGTAGATGTGTATCACTACATGTAGGTTATTAGTAGATGTGTATCACTACATGTAGGTTATTAGTAGATGTGTATCACTACATGTAGATTATTAGTAGATGTGTATCACTACATGTAGGTTATTAGTAGATGTGTATCACTACATGTAGGTTATTAGTAGATGTGTATCACTACATGTAGATTATTAGTAGATGTGTATCACTACATGTAGGTTATTAGTAGATGTGTATCACTACATGTAGATTATTAGTAGATGTGTATCACTACATGTAGGTTATTAGTAGATGTGTATCACTACATGTAGGTTATTAGTAGATGTGTATCACTACATGTAGATTATTAGTAGATGTGTATCACTACATGTAGGCTATTAGTAGATGTGTATCACTACATGTAGGTTATTAGTAGATGTGTATCACTACATGTAGATTATTAGTAGATGTGTATCACTACATGTAGGCTATTAGTAGATGTGTATCACTACATGTAGGTTATTAGTAGATGTGTATCACTACATGTAGGCTATTAGTAGATGTGTATCACTACATGTAGGTTATTAGTAGATGTGTATCACTACATGTAGGTTATTAGTAGATGTGTATCACTACATGTAGGTTATTAGTAGATGTGTATCACTACATGTAGGCTATTAGTAGATGTGTATCACTACATGTAGGCTATTAGTAGATGTGTATCACTACATGTAGGTTATTAGTAGATGTGTATCACTACATGTAGGTTATTAGTAGATGTGTATCACTACATGTAGATTATTAGTAGATGTGTATCACTACATGTAGGATATTAGTAGATGTGTATCACTACATGTAGGATATTAGTAGATGTGTATCACTACATGTAGAATATTAGTAGATGTGTATCACTACACGTAGGTTATTAGTAGATGTGTATCACTACACGTAGGATATTAGTAGATGTGTATCACTACATGTAGATTATTAGTAGATGTGTATCACTACACGTAGGTTATTAGTAGATGTGTATCACTACACGTAGGTTATTAGTAGATGTGTATCACTACACGTAGGATATTAGTAGATGTGTATCACTACATGTAGATTATTAGTAGATGTGTATCACTACATGTAGGTTATTAGTAGATGTGTATCACTACATGTAGGTTATTAGTAGATGTGTATCACTACATGTAGGGTATTAGTAGATGTGTATCACTACATGTAGGGTATTAGTAGATGTGTATCACTACATGTAGGTTATTAGTAGATGTGTATCACTACATGTAGGGTATTAGTAGATGTGTATCACTACATGTAGGTTATTAGTAGATGTGTATCACTACATGTAGGATATTAGTAGATGTGTATCCCTACATGTAGGTTATTAGTAGATGTGTATCACTACATGTAGGTTATTAGTAGATGTGTATCACTACATGTAGGTTATTAGTAGATGTGTATCACTACATGTAGGTTATTAGTAGATGTGTATCACTACACGTAGGATATTAGATGTGTATCACTACACGTAGGATATTAGTAGATGTGTATCACTACATGTAGGGTATTAGTAGATGTGTATCACTACATGTAGGATATTAGTAGATGTGTATCACTACATGTAGGATATTAGTAGATGTGTATCACTACATGTAGGGTATTAGTAGATGTGTATCACTACACGTAGGATATTAGATGTGTATCACTACACGTAGGATATTAGTAGATGTGTATCACTACATGTAGGTTATTAGTAGATGTGTATCACTACATGTAGGGTATTAGTAGATGTGTATCACTACACGTAGGTTATTAGTAGATGTGTATCACTACATGTAGGATATTAGTAGATGTGTATCACTACATGTAGGGTATTAGTAGATGTGTATCACTACACGTAGGATATTAGATGTGTATCACTACACGTAGGATATTAGTAGATGTGTATCACTACATGTAGGATATTAGTAGATGTGTATCACTACATGTAGGGTATTAGTAGATGTGTATCACTACACGTAGGTTATTAGTAGATGTGTATCACTACATGTAGAATATTAGTAGATGTGTATCACTACATGTAGCATATTAGTAGATGTGTATCACTACACGTAGGATATTAGTAGATGTGTATCACTACATGTAGTTATAGTACTAGATTTGTATCCACACACATGTAGCAGTGCTCGGAGTCCTGTGCACAAATCTCCATCTATAAATCTCCATTATAGACAAATGATGGAATCCACAGCCTCTGGGGTGGGCGGCTCTACACATGTACGAGACTAAACATGAAGCCCCCGAGATGCAGCAGGTGACGGAAGGGCTCGGCCGTTAGTGGGAGATCTAAACCAATGACTGGAGAGCTCGCTGGATGACAGGTTGGCACGGCCGGTGACAGGAGAGCTCTCTGGGTGACGTGGAGGGATTGGCATGTGACGGGAGCGCTAAACCAAAGACAGGATGACACTAGCGTTGACGGGAAGGCTCGGCTGGTGACGAGAGGGCTAAGCCAATGAAGAGAGAGCTCACTGGGTGACGGGAGGACTAAGCCAATGACATCACAGCTCGCTTGGTGACACAAGAGCTTGGTCGGTGACGCGAGGGCTCACTGGATGACTCGAGAGCTAAGACAATGACTGGAGAGCTCGCTGGGTGACGGGAGGGCCAAGCCAATGATGGGAGGGCCAAGCCAATGACGGGAGAGATCGCTGGGTAACAGAAGAGCTCAGCCGGTGACGCAAGGGCTAGACTGGATGACGTGAGGGATTAGACAATGACTAGAGAGCGCGCGCTGGGTGGTGGAAGGGCTAAGACAATGACGGTAGAGCTCGCTGGCTGACGGGAGGACTCGGACGGTGATGGGAGGACTTGGCCGGTGACACGCTGGGTGATGGCAGGGCTAAGCCAATGACGGGAGAGTTCGCTGGGTGACGGCAGGGCTACGCCAATGATGGAAGAGCTCGCTGGTTGACGGGCGGGCTATGCCAGTGACACGAGGGCTTGGATGGTGACGCAAGGGCTCGCTGGGTAACATGAGGGCTCAGCCAATGACGGGAGGGCTAAGCCAATGATGGGAGAGTTCGCTGGGTGACACAAGGGCTTGGCTGGTGACGTGAGGGCTCGGCTAATGACGGGAGGGCCAAGCCAATGACGGTAGAGCTCGCTGGGTGGCAGGAGAGCTTGGCCAATGACGGGAGGGCTAAGCCACTGACGGGAGAGTCCGCTGGGTGGCAGGAGGGCTTGGCCAATGACGGGAGGGCTAAGCCAATGACGGGAGAGCTCGCTGGGTGACTGGAGTGGTATGCCGATGACGGGAGGGCTCGGCCGGGGACATGAGGGCTAAGCCAATGATGGGAGAGCTCACTGGGTGACAGGAGAGTTCGCTGGGTAATTTGAGGGCTCAGCTAGTGACGCAAATGCTAAGCCAATGACTGTAGAGCTCGCTGGGTGGCAGGAGGGCTAAGCCAAATACGGGCGAGTTCGCTGGGTGGCACGAAGGACTTGGCCGAACACGCGAGGTCTAAACCAACGATGGGAGGACTAAGCCAATGACGGGAGAGCACTCTGGGTGACAGGAGAGCTTGGCCTTTGGCGCGAGGGATGAGCAAATGATAGCAGAGCTCGGCGAGGGATAAAACAATGACAGGAAAGCTTGCTGGGTGACGGGAGGGCTCGGCCGGTGACGGGAGGGTTAAGACAATGACTGGAGGGCTCGCTGGGTGGCATGAGTATGCGGCCGGTCACAGGAGGGCTCGCTGGATAACAGGAGGGCTCAGCCAGTGACGGAAGGTATCAGCCGATGACTGGAGGGATGACAGGACATCTTGGCCGGAGACAAGAGTGCTCGTCTGGTGATGGGAGGGCTCGGCCAGTGGTGGCAGGGCTCACTGGATGATGGGAGGGTTTGGCGGGTAATAGGAGGGTTCACTGGGTGACGGGAGGCCTTGCTGGTTAACGTAAGGGTTCGGCCAGTGGCGGGAGAGGTCACAGAGTGACTGGAGGGCTCGGCCAGTGACAGGAGGGCTCGCTGGGTGACAGGAGGTCTCAGCTGGTGTTAAGAGGGCTTGGTGGGTGACGGGAGGGCTTGGACATTGGTGTGAGGGTCGCAGGGTAAAGCGAGGACTCGGTCAGTGACGGGAGGGCTAACTGTGTGACAGGAGGGCTCGGCTAATGATAAGAGGGCTCGACCAGTGACGGGATGGCTCGGCCAGTGGCGGGAGGTCTCACCAGTGGTGGGAGGACTCACTGGGTGGCGGGAGGGCTTGGTGACAGGAGGACTCGGCCAGTGGCGGGAGGACTCGGCTGGTGATAAGAGGGCTCGCTGTGTGACAGAAGGACTCGGCCAGTGGCGTGAGGGCCCGGCCGGTGGCGGGAGGGCTCGGCCGGTGGCGGGAGGGCCCGGCCGGTGGCGGGAGGGCTCGGCCGGTGGCGGGAGGGCTCGGCCGGTGATAATATGGCTCAACCAGTGGCGGGAGGACTCGGCTGGTGATAAGAGGGCTCACTGTGTGACAGGAGGACTCGGCCAGTAGCGGGAGGGCCCGGCCGGTGGCGGGAGGGGCCGGCCGGTGTCGGGAGGGCTCGACTGGTGATAATATGGCTCAACCAGTGACGGGAGGGCTCGGCCAGTGACAAGAGAGCTCGGCCGGAGGCGGGAGGGCTCGCTGGGTGCCGGGAGGGCTCGCTGGGTGTCGGGAGGGCTCGCCCAATGACGGGAGGGCTCGCCCAATGACGGGAGGGCTCGGCCGGTGACGGGAGGGCTCGGCCGGTGACGGGAGGGCTCGGCCGGTGACGGGAGGGCTCGGCCGGTGACAAGAGGGCTCGGCCGGTGACAAGAGGGCTCGGCCGGTGACAAGAGGGCTCGGCCAATGACAAGAGGGCTTGGCCGGAGGCGGGAGGGCTCGCTGGGTGCCGGGAGGACTCGGCCAGTGTCAAGAGAGCTCGCTGGGTGCTGGGAGGGCTCGCTGGGTGTCGGGAGGGCTCGGCCAGTGACGGAAGGGCTCGCTGGGTGTCGGGAGGGCTCGGCCAGTGACAAGAGGGCTCGGCCGGTGACGGGAGGGCTCGGCCGGTGATAATATGGCTCAACCAGTGGCGGGAGGACTCGACCGGAGGCGGGAGGGCTCGCTGGGTGCCGGGTTGGCTTGGCCGGTAGCGGAGGGCTCGGCCGGTGGCGGGAGGGCTCGGCCAGTGACAGGAGGGCTCGGCCAGTGACAGGAGGGCTTGGCCAGTG
>NC_134355.1:694024912-694242617 GCF_048569485.1 Anomaloglossus baeobatrachus | reverse complement strand
GCTCGGCCGGAGGCGGGTGGGCTCGCTGGGTGCCGGGTGGGCTTGGCCGGTAGCGGAGGGCTCGGCTGGTGACGGGAGGGCTTGGCCAGTGACAGGAGGGCTTGGCCAGTGACGGGTGGGCTCGCTGGGTGCCGGGTGGGCTTGGCCGGTAGCGGAGGGCTCGGCTGGTGACGGGAGGGCTTGGCCAGTGACAGGAGGGCTTGGCCAGTGACGGGTGGGCTCGCTGGGTGCCGGGTGGGCTTGGCCGGTAGCGGAGGGCTCGGCTGGTGACGGGAGGGCTTGGCCAGTGACAGGAGGGCTTGGCCAGTGACGGGTGGGCTCGCTGGGTGCCGGGTGGGCTTGGCCGGTAGCGGAGGGCTCGGCTGGTGATAGCATGGCTCGGCAGGCGGCTGCTCACCCCATATAACCTCACACAGGCTACAGGTGTCTGATCAGAGCCCAGGCTGCACGGCACGGGGCACTGCAGGATGGCTGAGCCGGTGCCACCTCGCTCCTGTGCCTGCTGCTGCTGCCGGGCCTGCGCTCAAGGGCAGAGCTGGCAGAGGACGGGCAGCTGGCACTGGAGGCTCCCGGCCGGGCATGGCTGGCACCGAGCAGCGGCGGCACAGGCCGTACTCACCCAGGACAGGTCGGTGTCCGCGGATGGGGGGTCCTGTCCCTCCGACTCCTCCCGTGTCCCCCGCACTGATCGTCTGTCCCCCCGAGCTGCCGCCGCCGCCTCCTCCCCGATCAGTGCGGCAGCCGGGAGCGCGCCGCCGGGTCCTAGAGCCCGCCCGCCAGTGTGCGAGGATGGAGGATAGTGACACTACACACAGTACACAGGATAGTGACACTACACACAGTACACAGGATAGTGACACTACACACAGTGCACAGGATAGTGACACTACACACAGTACACAGGATAGTGACACTACACACCGTACACAGGATAGTGACACTACACACAGTACACAGGATAGTGACACTACACACAGTACACAGGATAGTGACACTACACACAGTACACAGGATAGTGACACTACACACCGTACACAGGATAGTGACACTACACACAGTACACAGGATAGTGACACTACACACAGTACACAGGATAGTGACACTACACACAGTACACAGGATAGTGACACTACACACAGTACACAGGATAGTGACACTACACACAGTACACAGGATAGTGACACTACACACCGTACACAGGATAGTGACACTACACACCGTACACAGGATAGTGACACTACACACAGTACACAGGATAGTGACACTACACACAGTACACAGGATAGTGACACTACACACAGTACACAGGATAGTGACACTACACACAGTACACAGGATAGTGACACTACACACAGTACACAGGATAGTGACACTACACACAGTACACAGGATAGTGACACTACACACAGTGCACAGGATAGTGACACTACACACAGTACACAGGATAGTGACACTACACACAGTACACAGGATAGTGACACTACACACAGTACACAGGATAGTGACACTACACACAGTACACAGGATAGTGACACTACACACCATACACAGGATAGTGACACTACACACCATACACAGGATAGTGACACTACACACCATACACAGGATAGTGACACTACACACCATACACAGGATAGTGACACTACACACCATACACAGGATAGTGACACTACACACCGTACACAGGATAGTGACACTACACACAGTACACAGGATAGTGACACTACACACCGTACACAGGATAGTGACACTACACACCGTACACAGGATAGTGACACTACACACCATACACAGGATAGTGACACTACACACAGTACACAGGATAGTGACACTACACACAGTACACAGGATAGTGACACTACACACAGTACACAGGATAGTGACACTACACACAGTACACAGGATAGTGACACTACACACAGTAGACAGGATAGTGACACTACACACAGTACACAGGATAGTGACACTACACACAGTACACAGGATAGTGACACTACACACAGTACACAGGATAGTGACACTACACACCGTACACAGGATAGTGACACTACACACAGTACACAGGATAGTGACACTATACACAGTACACAGGATAGTGACACTACACACCGTACACAGGATAGTGACACTACACACAGTACACACAGGATAGTGACACTACACACAGTGCACAGGATAGTGACACTACACACAGTACACAGGATAGTGACACTACACACAGTGCACAGGATAGTGACACTACACACAGTGCACAGGATAGTGACACTACACACAGTACACAGGATAGTGACACTACACACAGTGCACAGGATAGTGACACTACACACAGTACACAGGATAGTGACACTACACACAGTACACAGGATAGTGACACTACACACAGTACACAGGATAGTGACACTACACACAGTACACAGGATAGTGACACTACACACAGTACACAGGATAGTGACACTACACACAGTACACAGGATAGTGACACTACACACAGTACACAGGATAGTGACACTACACACAGTGCACAGGATAGTGACACTACACACAGTGCACAGGATAGTGACACTATACACAGTACACAGGATAGTGACACTATACACCGTACACAGGATAGTGACACTACACACCGTACACAGGATAGTGACACTACACACAGTACACAGGATAGTGACACTACACACAGTACACAGGATAGTGACACTACACACAGTACACAGGATAGTGACACTACACACAGTACACAGGATAGTGACACTACACATAGTACACAGGATAGTGACACTACACACAGTACACAGGATAGTGACACTACACACAGTGCACAGGATAGTGACACTACACACAGTGCACAGGATAGTGACACTATACACAGTACACAGGATAGTGACACTACACACAGTACACAGGATAGTGACACTACACACAGTACACAGGATAGTGACACTACACACAGTACACAGGATAGTGACACTACACACAGTGCACAGGATAGTGACACTACACACAGTGCACAGGATAGTGACACTACACACAGTACACAGGATAGTGACACTACACACAGTACACAGGATAGTGACACTACACACAGTACACAGGATAGTGACACTACACACAGTACACAGGATAGTGACACTACACACAGTACACAGGATAGTGACACTACACACAGTGCACAGGATAGTGACACTACACACAGTACACAGGATAGTGACACTACACACAGTACACAGGATAGTGACACTACACACAGTACACAGGATAGTGACACTACACACAGTGCACAGGATAGTGACACTACACACAGTACACAGGATAGTGACACTACACACAGTACACAGGATAGTGACACTACACACAGTACACAGGATAGTGACACTACACACAGTACACAGGATAGTGACACTACACACAGTACACAGGATAGTGACACTACACACAGTGCACAGGATAGTGACACTACACACAGTACACAGGATAGTGACACTACACACAGTACACAGGATAGTGACACTACACACAGTACACAGGATAGTGACACTACACACAGTACACAGGATAGTGACACTACACACAGTACACAGGATAGTGACACTACACACAGTACACAGGATAGTGACACTACACACAGTACACAGGATAGTGACACTACACACAGTACACAGGATAGTGACACTACACACAGTACACAGGATAGTGACACTACACACAGTACACAGGATAGTGACACTACACACAGTACACAGGATAGTGACACTACACACCGTACACAGGATAGTGACACTACACACCGTACACAGGATAGTGACACTACACACAGTGCACAGGATAGTGACACTACACACAGTGCACAGGATAGTGACACTACACACCGTACACAGGATAGTGACACTACACACAGTGCACAGGATAGTGACACTACACACAGTACACAGGATAGTGACACTACACACCATACACAGGATAGTGACACTACACACAGTACACAGGATAGTGACACTACACACAGTGCACAGGATAGTGACACTACACACAGTACACAGGATAGTGACACTACACACAGTACACAGGATAGTGACACTACACACAGTGCACAGGATAGTGACACTACACACAGTACACAGGATAGTGACACTACACACAGTACACAGGATAGTGACACTACACACAGTACACAGGATAGTGACACTACACACAGTACACAGGATAGTGACACTACACACCGTACACAGGATAGTGACACTACACACAGTACACAGGATAGTGACACTACACACCATACACAGGATAGTGACACTACACACCGTACACAGGATAGTGACACTACACACAGTACACAGGATAGTGACACTACACACCGTACACAGGATAGTGACACTACACACAGTGCACAGGATAGTGACACTACACACAGTACACAGGATAGTGACACTACACACCGTACACAGGATAGTGACACTACACACAGTGCACAGGATAGTGACACTACACACAGTACACAGGATAGTGACACTACACACCATACACAGGATAGTGACACTACACACAGTACACAGGATAGTGACACTACACACAGTACACAGGATAGTGACACTACACACCATACACAGGATAGTGACACTACACACAGTACACAGGATAGTGACACTACACACCATACACAGGATAGTGACACTACACACCGTACACAGGATAGTGACACTACACACAGTACACAGGATAGTGACACTACACACCGTACACAGGATAGTGACACTACACACAGTGCACAGGATAGTGACACTACACACAGTACACAGGATAGTGACACTACACACAGTACACAGGATAGTGACACTACACACCATACACAGGATAGTGACACTACACACAGTACACAGGATAGTGACACTACACACAGTACACAGGATAGTGACACTACACACCATACACAGGATAGTGACACTACACACAGTATACAGGATAGTGACACTACACACCGTACACAGGATAGTGACACTACACACAGTACACAGGATAGTGACACTACACACAGTGCACAGGATAGTGACACTACACACAGTACACAGGATAGTGACACTATACACAGTACACAGGATAGTGACACTATACACAGTACACAGGATAGTGACACTATACACAGTACACAGGATAGTGACACTACACACAGTACACAGGATAGTGACACTACACACAGTACACAGGATAGTGACACTACACACAGTACACAGGATAGTGACACTACACACCATACACAGGATAGTGACACTACACACAGTACACAGGATAGTGACACTACACACAGTACACAGGATAGTGACACTACACACAGTACACAGGATAGTGACACTACACACAGTACACAGGATAGTGACACTACACACAGTACACAGGATAGTGACACTACACACAGTACACAGGATAGTGACACTACACACCATACACAGGATAGTGACACTACACACAGTATACAGGATAGTGACACTACACACCGTACACAGGATAGTGACACTACACACAGTACACAGGATAGTGACACTACACACAGTACACAGGATAGTGACACTACACACCATACACAGGATAGTGACACTAAACACAGTGCACAGGATAGTGACACTACACACAGTACACAGGATAGTGACACTATACACAGTACACAGGATAGTGACACTATACACAGTACACAGGATAGTGACACTATACACAGTACACAGGATAGTGACACTACACACAGTACACAGGATAGTGACACTACACACAGTACACAGGATAGTGACACTACACACAGTACACAGGATAGTGACACTACACACCATACACAGGATAGTGACACTACACACAGTACACAGGATAGTGACACTACACACAGTACACAGGATAGTGACACTACACACAGTACACAGGATAGTGACACTACACACAGTACACAGGATAGTGACACTACACACAGTACACAGGATAGTGACACTACACACAGTACACAGGATAGTGACACTACACACAGTACACAGGATAGTGACACTACACACAGTACACAGGATAGTGACACTACACACAGTACACAGGATAGTGACACTACACACCATACACAGGATAGTGACACTACACACAGTACACAGGATAGTGACACTACACACAGTACACAGGATAGTGACACTATACACAGTACACAGGATAGTGACACTATACACAGTACACAGGATAGTGACACTACACACCATACACAGGATAGTGACACTACACACCATACACAGGATAGTGACACTACACACAGTATACAGGATAGTGACACTACACACAGTGCACAGGATAGTGACACTACACACAGTACACAGGATAGTGACACTACACACAGTACACAGGATAGTGACACTACACACAGTGCACAGGATAGTGACACTACACACCGTACACAGGATAGTGACACTACACACAGTACACAGGATAGTGACACTACACACAGTACACAGGATAGTGACACTACACACAGTACACAGGATAGTGACACTACACACCGTACACAGGATAGTGACACTACACACCGTACACAGGATAGTGACACTACACACCATACACAGGATAGTGACACTACACACCATACACAGGATAGTGACACTACACACAGTACACAGGATAGTGACACTACACACAGTACACAGGATAGTGACACTACACACAGTACACAGGATAGTGACACTACACACAGTGCACAGGATAGTGACACTACACACAGTACACAGGATAGTGACACTACACACAGTACACAGGATAGTGACACTACACACAGTACACAGGATAGTGACACTACACACAGTACACAGGATAGTGACACTACACACAGTACACAGGATAGTGACACTACACACAGTACACAGGATAGTGACACTATACACAGTGCACAGGATAGTGACACTACACACAGTGCACAGGATAGTGACACTACACACAGTACACAGGATAGTGACACTACACACCGTACACAGGATAGTGACACTACACACAGTACACAGGATAGTGACACTACACACAGTACACAGGATAGTGACACTACACACCGTACACAGGATAGTGACACTACACACAGTACACAGGATAGTGACACTACACACAGTACACAGGATAGTGACACTACACACAGTACACAGGATAGTGACACTACACACAGTACACAGGATAGTGACACTACACACAGTGCACAGGATAGTGACACTACACACAGTACACAGGATAGTGACACTACACACCATACACAGGATAGTGACACTACACACAGTACACAGGATAGTGACACTACACACAGTACACAGGATAGTGACACTACACACAGTACACAGGATAGTGACACTACACACAGTACACAGGATAGTGACACTACACACAGTACACAGGATAGTGACACTACACACAGTACACAGGATAGTGACACTACACACCATACACAGGATAGTGACACTACACACCATACACAGGATAGTGACACTACACACCATACACAGGATAGTGACACTACACACCATACACAGGATAGTGACACTACACACAGTACACAGGATAGTGACACTACACACAGTACACAGGATAGTGACACTACACACAGTACACAGGATAGTGACACTACACACAGTGCACAGGATAGTGACACTACACACAGTACACAGGATAGTGACACTACACACCATACACAGGATAGTGACACTACACACAGTACACAGGATAGTGACACTACACACAGTACACAGGATAGTGACACTACACACAGTACACAGGATAGTGACACTACACACCATACACAGGATAGTGACACTACACACAGTACACAGGATAGTGACACTACACACCATACACAGGATAGTGACACTACACACCATACACAGGATAGTGACACTACACACAGTACACAGGATAGTGACACTACACACCGTACACAGGATAGTGACACTACACACCATACACAGGATAGTGACACTACACACCATACACAGGATAGTGACACTACACACAGTACACAGGATAGTGACACTACACACAGTACACAGGATAGTGACACTACACACAGTACACAGGATAGTGACACTACACACAGTGCACAGGATAGTGACACTACACACAGTACACAGGATAGTGACACTACACACAGTACACAGGATAGTGACACTACACACAGTACACAGGATAGTGACACTACACACAGTACACAGGATAGTGACACTACACACAGTACACAGGATAGTGACACTACACACCGTACACAGGATAGTGACACTACACACAGTACACAGGATAGTGACACTACACACAGTACACAGGATAGTGACACTACACACAGTACACAGGATAGTGACACTACACACAGTACACAGGATAGTGACACTACACACAGTACACAGGATAGTGACACTACACACCATACACAGGATAGTGACACTACACACCATACACAGGATAGTGACACTACACACCATACACAGGATAGTGACACTACACACCATACACAGGATAGTGACACTACACACAGTACACAGGATAGTGACACTACACACCATACACAGGATAGTGACACTACACACCATACACAGGATAGTGACACTACACACCATACACAGGATAGTGACACTACACACCATACACAGGATAGTGACACTACACACCGTACACAGGATAGTGACACTACACACCGTACACAGGATAGTGACACTACACACCGTACACAGGATAGTGACACTACACACCGTACACAGGATAGTGACACTACACACCGTACACAGGATAGTGACACTACACACCGTACACAGGATAGTGACACTACACACCATACACAGGATAGTGACACACTACACATAGATAGGTATGTGGGGTCCCCTTATTTTTGGTAGCTAGTGTGACGACATGGACTCTCACAGGTTAAAGTTTCTTAAAATCCAGCCAGACAGGATGATAGATTGTCTATAGATGGGGGAGAAGTCCCTCATTGTTTTTACAAGACTCTTGTTGACTCAATGTAATTGTGTTGGCCACTGAAAGCCAGACGTATTGTTCTCCAGACTTTTCCAGTAACCATTGTATTGTAGTTGTGTATTGATAATGTGATTACCTTAGTAGCCATTATTGAGTCTGTGACTTGCCGACTCCATGTAGATATACTGAGTCTTTCTATGCACATCATTTAAATGAACATTATCCATGCAGCTTGAAATTCATCCAATGGGAGAAGCAATCTTGTCCAACCAATCGATGAGGACGCAGTGTATCCTAAGGGAAGGTTATGGCTATAAAAGGGACTTCTTTAAGCCACCAGGGTTGATGAAGGTTGATGGATCCAGTCTAAGCTCTTTGGAGCTGACTAGAGTATCAGGATATCTTATGGCTTCAATCTAGGGACTCCGGTTCCGGTTGGAGACCATATCCACAGCCTAGGGATTTCGACTCCGGCTGCCAGGATTGTATCATCATACCAGGACTACCTAAGGAGGAAACCCAGGTTGGGACAATTCAGTCACCTGTTACAGACTTTGCAGACCTCAGCCAGCTTCCTAAATCTGGCGTTATTCCTTTCTCGGTGGGTGCCCGCCAAAAGCAGGGTGCTGCTGGATTGGAGTAAGCAGCCCTGGAACCTCTGAGGCATGGACATTCTAAATCCCTGGTGAGCAGCGGAAGGGTGAGACTCTGTTGCCTGTTACATTTGTGTGTTTTGCTGGTTATGCGTTATGTGCCGTTAATTGTTTGGGGATCCAATAAAGTCTAATTATTGTGGTTCCCTCACCCTGTGTTGTCTGAGTAGTGTTACGCCCACGGTTAAGGAGGCCGGCATTCAGTTGGGATGAGCCCTGAGCCACGCTGTCTTTCTAAAGGCGGCGGGTTTTAGTGGACGAAAGCACCCACTGAGCCCAGTGTCTCCACAGCTAGCTAAGATAAAGCAGACAGCTGCATGCTGCTGACCACATCTGGCAGCTCCACCTTGGCCGGTAATCCAAAACACACGTCACCCCACGCTGTTGCTTTAAATTAAATAAATAATAAAGAAAAAAAATGGGGTCCCCCTCCAAATTGGATGACAAGCCAAAGTAAAGCAGATAGCTGGGGTCTGATATTCGCAGACTTGGAAGGGCCATGGTTATTGGGCCCTTCCCAGCCGTAAAATAGCAGGCCGCAGCCGCCCCAGAAGTGGCACATACATTAGCTGCGCCGATCCTAGCGCTTTGCCTCGGCTCATCCCTTTCTTTGCCTTGGTGCGGTGGCAAATGGGGTAATATATGTTGTTGATGTCAGATGTGAATTGCCAGCTGGCATCAAGAACTGGTATTAGTAACGGGTGGGCACTTATCAGACATCCCCACTACTAATACAGTAGTTGAAAAAAAAAAGAAAACTAAATTTTATTTTAACAACACAGCAGCCCCCCCCCCCCCCCCTCCCCAAACTACAGCCCTCGTTCACCAATTTATTTCCCTGCAGATCCCGAATCCGGCAGCTCCTGACAACCCTCCTAAGAGAAGACATCACTAAAGTCAGACAACGGCTCCGGGATCCTAGAGGTGACGGTGGAGACAGGCCCCCAGACAGTGACTCCTACAGTAAGAGCTCCACTGACCTATGTCCTGGGTCTTCCAGTCAACTCCCGGATTGTGTTGTGTGAACCAAGGGGAACCTAACACAGTCTGTGCAGGTAGATCTGTGACCACATGGCATGTCATCCACTCAGAATGGAGGACCCCAATGCGGGGCTCCAATCCCTGTACACATTCCCTGAAGACCCCTTTGGAGAGAGGTGAAGAGTTGATGGTCAAAATCCATGATTAGTTAGTGGTTTGTTCCCTAGTCAGCTAGTTGTCATGTCCCCTTGTCCACTGTGCTTCCTGTTACAGTGTACCGTGTCCTTGCCTGTCTCCCGGTCCCGTCTATACCCCGGTATCCATCCCTCCTAGCCGTGCCATCCACCTCAGCTACTCCGGTGGTCCCAGCTTTACTAGTGACTGTGTCCATCATCCCCGGTCATGCCATCCACCTCATCTACCCCAGTGGTCCCAGCTTTACTATTTACTGTGTCCCTCCACCCCAGTCGTGATATCCGCCTCAGCTACTCTGGTGGTCCTAGCTTTACTACTTATAACTGAATAGGATAACTGAAGTGAGCACTAATATATATATATGAGTGCAAGCCAAAAATACATACTATATATAAGAATAAGGCTGCACATCAAACTTAGATAATGGTATAATGCCTCAAGCATATGGAAAAATATTGGAATATACAATGAAAAATGCTACTTGCTAATTTGAACATGTGAATAATGAATTGCATACCTGCTATGAATATTAGGAAAAAGGAGATATTTAGCAATCGCATTGATCAATGTAACTGAGCCCCAAGGCCTCGTCAAGGCATATCTCTATATTGGGGTCCCTAGCTCTGTGACCCTAACTGTGTGTCATCTCATTGCAATTAAAAACTGCTATGGGTGGAGAGGGGTAACTAAGGACTTTCTTATATAGGAGATATATGTATTTTTGGCTTGCACTCATATATATATATTAGTGCTCACTTCAGTTATCCTATTCAGTTATATGTAGTTTTTTTTCTGAATGTGAACACAGCTCCGCCCCTTTCGGCCATGTTTTTTCCATCTCCTATATAAGAAAGTCCTTAGTTACCCCTCTCCACCCATAGCAGTTTTTAATTGCAATGAGATGACACACAGTTAGGGTCACAGAGCTAGGGACCCCAATATAGAGATATACCTTGACGAGGTTTTGGGGCTCAGTTACATTGATCAATGCGATTGCTAAATATCTCCTTTTTCCTAATATTCATAGCAGGTATGCAATTCATTATTCACATGTTCAAATTAGCAAGTAGCATTTTTCATTGTATATTCCAATATTTTTCCATATGCTTGAGGCATTATACCATTATCTAAGTTTGATGTGCAGCCTTATTCTTATATCTAGCTTTACTACTGACTGTCTGTCTACCCCAGTTGTGCCTTCTGTCTCGGCTACTTTGGTGATCACAGGTTTACTATTGACCGTGCTGTCCATCCCGGTAGTACCATCTGCCTCAGCTACTCTGGTGGTTCCAGCTTTACTAGTGACTGTGTCCGTCCACTCCGGCTGTGCCTTCTGCCTCAGCCACTCCCGTGGTCCCAGCTTTACTAGTAACTCTGCCATTCAGTCCTGGCCATGCTGTTTGCTTCAGCCATCCTGGTGGTCCCTGTCTATGTGCCGCCCCGCGCCAGCAGCCGGGCTGCTGCTCGGATCCGGATCCGTGGCGGCTCGAGGGGGAGGGGGGGGTTATCTCCGGACCCGAGCGGTCGCGCGGCCCACTTGAATTAATGGCGGCTATGTGCAGGGGGATATTGGAAAGTTTGTGACTCCACCCACGGTGTGTGGTAAGGTGAGGGACCACCACTGCCGTTGGGGAGCCCAGTGATGATGTTGTGTAGCAGCCTGATGTTTAACCCCTCCGTGGGTAGGGGGATGGTGTTCCGGGGCCCGTCGGATGGTTGGTGAATGGGTGCCGCTGGGTAGGAGCAGGGGTAGTTGGTGTACTCACTCAGAAATAACAACACCGACAGCTTGTAAACCAGAATTCTGAGCACCGCTGCAGCTTGTAGGGAGCACGCTTGGGTCCGTGCCGTTGGTGTTGCTGTTGGCCTGTCACCCTGTCGGACCCGTGGGTATAAAACTCTTCGGGTCCTGCTCACCCATATGGCTAACAGAGTGAGCTTGTTCTCATGGTTCACGCGTAGGATTTATTTGGACTGTATTGGGAAAGTCCCATCCCATCGGTGTGCCAGTTTCCCGATTTTGGAGCGGGTTGGGGATGACACGTGAAGTCTTCACCCCCGTCGGGTAAATTGCTGGAACACGTGAAGCTACTTTCCGGCCTAGGGACCACGTACCCCGTCGTGCCCTAGCCTCTGCCCCTGGCTCCTGCCCGGTGATAGCTCAAGGCCGCCGGTCGCCCTCCTCGGCAGTCTGTGCCCCTTGACACTGTCCCCTGCGACCGGGTTCCAGCTCCTTTCGGGCCCAGACCAATGTCTGCCACCTAGTACACAGGAGCTCTTCTCCGTGGCCTCTCCTCACGAGAGCCACCATTCCACCTCCTCTCCTTTCACTCTCCACTGCTCAACTTCAACTCCACAACTCAACTGTCACTGTCCTCACTTTCTCCTCACCAACCCCCCATGTGGGCAGCCCTATTCCCTTCACGCCCCCCAATAGTGTGTCTGGTAGTTTAAAGTGGGAAGTGTTCCTAGGATTTTGATTGGCTAAGCTGTTAGCAACACCAAAGGACCAGGATCCGTAACCAAGGAGGGTAGATACTGTGCAGAAGGGCAGATTGCACAATACCCTGTGACGACCTGATAGGCCAGGGCGTCACATCTACACTAGAGACTCTGCCTATCTGCACCTGTCTCCGTCCTTTCCCTGGGAGTCAGCTGTCACAGTCTCGGTCTCTAACCTGGGAGTGGCACCTGGCTTCTGCCTCGCGGTGGGCGCTTAGTCAAGCCCCTCCCACTAAAGGGTAAGTGCGAGGTCCCCCTGTGGTCCACTGGGTCCACTCCTGCTAGTTGCTTTACTATCACTAGCGGTGAGCGTTACAGACCTTTTTTCCCCCCTATTTTTACCCTGACAGGTAAGATACACTGAGATATCATGGTGGAGGAGATACATAGACCCAGATTGGAATCCCCCAGGGTCTATCAGTTTTCCAAGCCGACCATTCTAGGCACCAAGCACTAATAAAATATCCCTCTTTACCGCAAAAAAAACAACCCTCCATACCTTTCCCTTTTTAGGAATGAGGACCTCTCTCCTCACCTGAGACATGGACTTGGAAGAGGTCTTCGGGGGTGAAGCAGATGCTGCTGCCCCCTCCCAGATTGATTTCTTATAGTGAGACCTCTGACCTAACCGGCAATCTATTCGGAATACCAGAGCCATGCACACTCAAGAGAGGGGGAGTCTCATACATCACTAAGGCCCCCTTAACCCCCTTGGAAATGCCGTGAAAATACTGGCTCTGAAGAGCAGAGATGTTCCACTGACCAATGCCGGAACTCAGCGCAGTAATCTTCAGCCGGGTTGACTCCCCTGTTGAAGTGAACAGATCTTAGACTCGGCCAACGACACTTTATGAGGATCGTCATATATGAGAACAAGTGCAGGAACAAAAAGACGTCCACCAACCCAAAAACAGGGGAATCAGAAGGCAAAGAAAATGCCCGCGATTGTTGTCACCACTAAGAAGTGAAACAATCCCCACGCGCAGCGTCTCACTCTCAGAGGAAAGAGGACTCAGACGGAAATATAATTTACCCCCCCCCCCCCGGAGACAAACTGACTGCAATCCCCCGCAAACCGCTCTGGAAGACACAGTTTCTCTTCAGGTGATCCGGCAACCAACCCAGGATGTGCCCAGAAAGAAGACACCAGACACTGGATCACAATGACCAGTATGGAGATGGAGATTCCTCCATGTTTTAAAGGGCGGAGGCGGCCTTGATAGGCCTCCTGAAACCCATGATCCATGCAACAATTAACAGGCCTGCAGGAATTAACTTCTTCTAGACTGACCACCAGTAAACTCACAACTGGTCAACGCCCGGCTGTAAGGCCCGTTTCACACATCCGGCATTTCGCCGGATCCCGGATCTGGCACGCACGCAGTACAGTACATTCATTTACAGTGGAAGCGCTCTGGAACTCTCTACTCTGGAACGCTCTACCTCAGCACATCAGACTCTCCTCTACCGTGGAAAGCTTCAAGAGGAACCTCAAGACCCATCTCTTCCAACAAGCCTACAACCTACAATAGCCCTCAGTGCAGTAGACCACTGCGCAACCAGCTCTGTCCTCACCTAATCCATCACCCGTTCCCTGTAGACTGTGAGCCCTCGCGGGCAGGGTCCTCTCTCCTCCTGTAGACTGTGAGCCCTCGCGGGCAGGGACCTCTCTCCTCCTGTAGACTGTGAGCCCTCGCGGGCAGGGACCTCTCTCCTCCTGTAGACTGTGAGCCCTCGCGGGCAGGGTCCTCTCTCCTCCTGTAGACTGTGAGCTCTCGCGGGCAGGGTTCTCTCTCCTCCTGTAGACTGTGAGCCCTCGCGGGCAGGGTCGTCTCTCCTCCTGTAGACTGTGAGCCCTCATGGGCAGGGACCTCTCTCCTCCTGTAGACTGTGAGCCCTCGCGGGCAGGGTCCTCTCTCTTCCTATAGACTGTGAGCCCTCGCAGGCAGAGTCCTCTCTCCTCCTATACCAGTCTGTTTTGTACTGTTAATGATTGTTGTACGTATACCCTCTTTCACTTGTAAAGCACCATGGAATAAATGGCGCTATAATAATAATAATAATAATAATAATAATAATAATAATAAAGCGCGACACCATGCGGTTGTGTGCTTCATGCACAACCGCATTTGTCCGCATGGTGTTGCGCTTTCCCTGTAAATTAATGTACTGTACTGCTAGCGTGCCATATCCGGCATACGGCGAAATGCCGGATGTGTGAAACGGGCCTAACTGAGCAACTTCAAGAGCACCAGGTGGCGTCAGACTCTGCGGTGTGAACAGAGTCAAAAGGCACCATGACACCTGGTAAGTTTAGAGCCAAGCGCCGTGTGACACCGGCTCTGTGCATAGGTGTGAACCTATCTACAGTAGGATGATGAGGGAAAACAGGGCCCATTGCTAGGTTTGGTCAGGGGTCTGCATCTCCCCCTTCCCTAGACACAGGGTTTCCCGTCCCTTTCACCGCTCACTTGGTACTTCCCCGTACCTAGCGTGACATAATCACCAGCCAAACACAACAAAAAACCCTGACGTGGGGTTTTTTTTTGGGTGGGTGGCGGGTTGGTTGTGGGGGGGTGATATCCCCATGGATCCCATCACTGGTCTGGTTGAACGGCTTCATGATCTGTCCCTGGAGGTAGCAGACCTTAGGCTCGCTGTGCAGCAGCAGCGGTCGGTCGCAGACTCACAATTTTGGAGATTCTGCGGATAGGCAGGGTCACCCAGAGCCCAACATTGCTCTCCCAGACAGGTTTGCAGGTGGTGGAGATAAATTCCTAGTGTTCAAGGAGGCCTGTAGATTGTACTTTAGGCTTCAGCCTTAAGGCCCCGACACACGGGACGATCTATCGTGCTATTGCATAAGTGATCGCACCCGCCCCCGTCGTTTGTGCGTCATGGGCAATTCATTACCCGTGGCGCACAAAGTCGTTAACCCCCGTCACACGCACTTACCTCCCGGACGACGTCGCTGTGGGCGGCGAACATCCTCTTCCTGAAGGGGGAGGGACGTTCTGCATCACAGCGACGTCACACAGCGGCCGGCCAATAGAAACGGAGGGGCGGAGATGAGCGGGACGTAACATCCCGCCCACCACCTTCCTTCCGCATTGCCAGCGGGACGCAGGTAAGCTGTGTTCGTCGTTCCTGGGGTGTCACACGGAGCGACGTGTGCTGCCTCAGGATCGACGAACAACCTGCGTCCAGGAATGTGACCAACATTATAAAAATGAGCGACGTGTCAACGACCAACGATAAGGTGAGTATTTTTGCTCGTTAACAGTCGCTCGTAGCTGTCACACGCTACAATATCTCTAACGATGCCGGATGTGCGTCACTACCGACGTGACCCCAACGACATATCGCCCGATATATCGTAGCGTGTGACGCCGCCTTTAGGCTATGTGCCCACGTTGCGTTTTTGTGTACTTCTTTTCTGCACACAAAAAAGCATGTTTTGGCAGGAAAAAAGCAGCTGAAAAAACGCACATTTTTTATTCCGTTTTTTCTTGCTTCTTTTTGTGATTTTTATTTTTTGGTCATGGCAATTGCGGGGGTTCAGGTGCTGTACTCCCGTGATTGCCGCTTGGTCTCCAGCTGATGTTACAGTTGGGATCTGGCTCTCACTGCCCGGAGCGGTCCTGGCGCCGACCCCGGCAGTTTAACCCCCCAAATACGATCGCAGCATTCAGAAGGCAGGGAGAGGATTCGCTTACCTCTCCCTGGCGATCGGGTCCCTGTAATGAGATCACAGGGATTGCTGCCATAGTAAACATGGGTCATCACCATGAAGACCCAGGGTTACTGAGCTACGGAGAGCCTCACACACCATGAACATAGCCTTACTCCTCTGGGGATGAAGTGCAGCAAGTGGGAATTGTGCTCTCGCTATTACAGGGAGATCCACAATGCTGGGCTTTCTCTTTGCCACATGGCTCTGGTTGATTTCGATTGGTGGATGGATCTTTTGAGGCCTTGGGTCTCATCTATGCTGATCCTGACCGAGTCTCTTTGGCGGTGTCCAGGCTGCGTCGCCTCCAGCAGGAGAGTCGGTCAGCGGAGACTTATTGCTCTGGATTTTGTAAATGGGCAACCAACACCAAGTAGAACGACCTGGCTCTTGGAAGCCAATTCTGTCTTGGCCTTTCCATAGAGGTTGAAGGATGTCTTGGTGATTTATGAAACCCCTGAGACATTGGAGGCAGCCATGTCCTTGGCTATACGTGTTGATAGAATGGTTACACCACTTTCCCCAGAGACCCTACCTCTGGACAGCACTCCATTGTCAGGGGGGGCAATCTGTCGGGGAACCATCACTCATGGGTTTGGAGGCGGCCATGTGTGACGCCCTGGCAAAACCAGGTAATCACAAAAGTTGTCCACCCTCCTTGATACCACCAAAAACCCACACCCAGGTACAACACACAGCCATAAAAGCTTAGCCACCCCCTCATGATAATAAGGACACACCAGTGGGCGGGATCAGGTGGATGAGAACGCCCACCTAGGGGTCCTGAGGTGTCAGGGGCGGGAACACGACAAGAACAGAGTTCAGTTCAGTCAGAGACAGAGATCATTTCTGACAGTAGTCAAGTGCAGACCGTTGACAGCAGTGGAGTCAGGGGTAGGGGCCCCTGAACTACCTGGCTAGGGGGCAGACAGTGAACAGGGCCACAGGCGACGGAGATCCGGTCGCGGGAGACCTTAAGTGGACCGGGGCAGGGTCGTAGCCCGCCGGTGCCGACAGCGGGAATCTGGTCCGGAGGCCGTGCACAGACGGGGTGCCTGGACCCTAGGACAAGGAAGGTTGCATGCCGCTTGTTAATCAACCAGCAGAGGACGAGGTTTCAGGCCTTGTTCTCCCGGAGCCCAGAGAGCGAAACTGAAGCCCAACGCGGGGTATAGGGTGTCCGTCAGAACCCACAGAAATCCTAAGGGTCAGATTTCGCGGGCCACAGCTCCCAAACTTAAACAGTACCGGGAGTGGACTTCTCCGTTCCATGCAAAGTCGTCCGACAGAAGAGAAACACAGAGTGCAGGAGGAAGGGACACCTGTTCACTAACCCAGGTGTGGGACCCGAATACACCCTCCAACGGCAGCCGGTCACTGGCAACTTGGTTTACCATTGGACTTGTGTGAGATTACTGAACTGGAGTACACCATTGACCCCCGGTCCAACCCGGCGCACCACCTCCAGCAGCCATTACTCCCGTGTACCGACCCTAG
The DNA here is from genome assembly GCF_048569485.1 of Anomaloglossus baeobatrachus. Taxonomy (NCBI): domain Eukaryota; kingdom Metazoa; phylum Chordata; class Amphibia; order Anura; family Aromobatidae; genus Anomaloglossus; species Anomaloglossus baeobatrachus. The sequence goes on along the minus strand of NC_134355.1, from coordinate 694,224,107 downwards.
GCCCCTGGACTACGTCTCCCCTACTCGTGGAGAGGATTCCATCTTGCTGCCCCGCTACACCAGCCCAGGGTGCCCCATGACCAGGCAGCGGCGATGTCACCATCCATCATCGCAACCCACGGGTGGCGTCACCGACGCAATAAACCCCCTGTAAATATTCCCTTTCTGACGGTTGTGAGGACGGATGGCCATGCAAGCCGGTCACCACTCGAGACGCAGCAGCGAACCCGGATCCGAGCGGGCCCCCGAGAGAGAAGCGGCAGTTAGGAGGAGCCACTACTTCACATGTTCCACTGAGATCTGCCATAAAAAAGGGATTTGGTTTCATTTGTGCTAAAAAAGGTAATTTTATTGTAGTTTGCCCCTCGATTCCTAGGCAAAAAGAAACATTTGGGGCTCAGCAGACCCTTTGTAGTGTGGGGGTGGATAATAGGAGTGTGTGATTGTTTTCTACATGTAATTCTCGGTTTGTCCTGAGAGCAGAGGCAGCGCTAGAGAGCAGAACTGAGAAAATGTCCAGATTTGTAAAGCAGGAGTCAGCATGGTAGATGCCCTGTTTGTAAAGACTCATGGGCTTACTTGCAGTCTGTTAACTAACCCCATCTCCATCTGTGGCATCAACTGACCGCCGCTTGCTCAGCTATGCCTGACCAAGATTGTACATGATATAATACTGAGGGTAGGACCCCTTTATTATGAAGTAATTTCCTTTTATATCCTGGAAGGCCTTCCCACTCCGGTGGTACTGGGTCTACCCTGGTTGGTGAAGCATAATCCTGTAGTGGATTGGCAATCCAGGGAAATTGTCGGGTGTAGAAATTACTGTCTTGATAATTGCCTGAACACTTCTCTCTGCGGTTTCTACGAAGACCTTACCTGTATTTTTGTCTGGGTTTGAGGATGTATTTTTGGAGTGGGGGGGGGTGTCAGGATTTGCCTCTCCCATGTGTTTACGATTGCACATTAATCAGCTTCTTGGAGCAAAACTACCCAAATCCAGACTGTATAATCTTTCTGGTCCAGAGAGACAAGCCATGAAGGATTACATTGCTGAGAGTCTGGAGAAAGGACATTTCAGACCCTTCTCTGGCAGCAGGGTTCTTCTTCGTTAAGAAAAAGGGTGGTGTTATGCACCCTTGTTTGGATTTTTGGGAATTGAATCTGATTACTGTCCGAGACACATATCTTTTTCATCTTTTTCCAGATTTATTCAACTAGATTGTGGGAGCTAAATTGTTCTCCAACTTGGATTTATGTGTGCCCTACAATCTGGTTAGAATCAAAGAAGGGAAAACTGCTTTCAGTACACCCGAGGGGAATTTTGAAAGTCTGTTCATGCCATTTGGTCTCTCTAATGCCCCCGCCATTTTCCAACATTTTGTGAATGATATTTTTCACCATTTGGTGGGAAGGTTTGTGGTGGTTTATTTGGACATTATCTTTATCTTCTCAGCCGATATGGAGATACATAAGGTACATATAAAACAGGTATTACAGATTTTAATAGATAAACTGTACGCCAAACTGGAGAAGTGTATTTTCGCTGTCCAAGAGGTTCAATTTCTGTTGTCATCTTCCGGTTTTCGGATGGATCCAGAGAAGGTCCATGCGATACTTGACTGGGATGGTCCTGAAAACCTGAAAGCATTGCAGCGTGTTCTAGGGTTCCCCAACTTTTACTGGAAATATATTCATAATTATTTGGTAATTGTGAACCCTCTGACTGACGTGACAAAAAGGGGTCGGATTTCTCTATATGGTCGGACTTCGCCCAGCCATTTTTTTTATCTCTTTAAAGAGATGTTTTTCCATAGTACCTACGTTCAGTCAGCCTGATGCTTCATAGCCTTTCATTGTGGAGTTTGATGCATTGGAGGTGGGGGTTGGGGCTGTGTTGTCACAAGGTCTCCTGGTAAATGGCGTCCATGCACATTCTTTTCCAAGAAATTGTCTTCGGACTAGAGAAATTATGTTGTTCACGATAGAGAACTCTTGGCGATTCAGTTGGCTTTCGAGGGGTGGAGTCATTGGTTGGAGGGGGCAGTCCATTACATTACCGTAAACACAGACCATAAAAACCTATCGTACCTCGAGTCTGCCAAATGTCTGAATCCTAGGCAGGCTAGATGGTCTTTGTTTCCTATTAGGTTTAATTTTACTGTCATTTCCCATCCAGGGTTAAAAACTTCAAGACCGATGCATTTATCCCGGAGCTTCTGTGGTGGTAGTTATCATGTAAACCCTGTCTCCATTTTGTCAGATTTCAGATTTCTACTCCACACTGATGAGGGGCAAATACCCCGAAACAGCTGTCTGTGGATGGATACCATGTTTGGTATAGGTGGTCTCCTTGACTGTAGACTGCCCTTCCTGTGGTTGTTCCTTCCCGGTGAAAGACCTGGCTAGTTTCCTGGCAGCGTTGAGAAACACGTGATGGTGTCTCCGCAGCTTTCTTATTTGCATACTTCCCAGGGGGCGTTGCTCTAGAATCACTGCGTTGAGAAACACGTGATGGTGTCTCTGCAGTGGATATGTTGATCTCCCTAAGGTCAACAATGCTTGCTTAGGGAAGCTGGAAGCGTCAACTTGTAGGACACCTCGTTAATTCACTGGAGCACCTAGAAGGGACTGATAAAGTGGGGACACAACTTGTAGGAAGGCACCTTGAGACAGACATATCAGGAAGAGAGCCATACCTTGTCTCCGGGCTGGAACGAAGGAGGGTCTAGATGTCTCTTGTCACGTACCTCTTCATACAAATAGAGGACTGCTCCAGGGAGGACTTTGTCTCCGCCCAGATGACGGAGACTTTCTTGACCAGGGAATCAGCCGCAGGATTTCCGGTGAAGAGCACCACTTGAAACTGGACTCTCGTTCGTTGTCCATACACTATGTAAAATGGAGACTTGACGGACGATTCACTCACATGGTTGTTACATGAATAATCTGCCCAAGGAAGGAACTTGACCCAATCAATATGATGCTTGTTGACGAAGTGCCTCAGGAAGTTAGTCAGGACCTAATTCATCCGTTCCACTCTACTGTTGGACTAAAGATGGAAGGCCGATGAGAAGTCCAAGGTGACATCCAGCAGCTTGCAGGTGGCCCTCCAGAATCGGGACTTAAACTGGACACCTCTGTCGGACACAATGTGAAGTTGTAGACCATGCAGCCGGAAGATGTGCTGGATGAAGTGCTCAGCGAGCAGTGGCGCCAAGGGCAATCTGGTTAGCAGCGTAAAATGGGCCATTTTAGAAAACCTGTCTACCACCAACCAGATGGCTGTGCAACTGTGCGACTTCTGTAGGTCGGTGATAAAGTCCATTCCAATGGATGGCACTGGTAAAAAAAGCGGTTGCCCCGTAGGAAGCTTCTTCGGGGTTTTGTTATGGGCACATGAAGGACAGGCCGAAACAAGCTCCAGAACATCTTTTTCCAGCATTGGCTACCACTAATGCCAAAAGATCAGCTGCTGCGACTTCTTCTGTCCAGCGTGGCCGGCCAGTTTGGAAGAATAACCCCATGTGCTTCCTGCCTGCTTCAGCAACAAATGTCTTACGGGGAGGAGCTTGGGTCACGTCAATAGGAGCCACTGTCACTATCCTGGAAGGCTAGATAATATGCTGAGGATCCTCCTCCTGATTGGCCGACAGGAATGACCGAAACAGCGCATCGGCCTTGATGTTCTTCTCAGCCAGGCAGAAATGCAGAAGCGGCCAAAGAACGGCGACCAACGGGCTTGGAGCAGATTCCGCCTCAGAGCCGACTCGAGAGAGGCCAAGTTCTTGTGGTCGGTGAAGATGATGACTAGATGCTCCCCTACAGAAGGTATCGCCACTCCTCCAATGCCAATTTGATTGCCAGCAATTGTCAGTCACTAATTGAGTAGTTGCACTCAACAGGAGAGAAGGCCCTGGAAAAGTATCTGAAAGTTACAGTTTTACCCATACAAGTAAAATATATCTTAGTACCGTGTTAACCAGTAGAGATAAAAAATGGTTTAAAAGAACTGAAGTCCTCAGTGGTTGATACCTTTTTAATGGCTACCATCTTTTCAGTTAGCCTCAGTACCAACCACTGAGGACTTCAGTTCTTTTAAACCATTTTTTTAGTTTTACCCATAGTCAACTTCTGTGTGAGAACCGCCCCTGCACCGGAAGATAAAGCATCCACCTCCAGGATAACCTGCTTGCTGGTCTACGGTCTACTCTATACAGTGTAGGGGCTGAAGCGAAGGCCTGCTTCAGGGTGATTAACACACCTTCTGTTTCTGGGGTCCACGCTCTTGTATTCGGCCTTTGCGGGTCAAGGCTGAGATGGGAAGAACCAGGAATGAGAACCATGGGATGAAATTGCCTATAATAATTTGAGGAACTGCTTAATTGCTTTCAGACTGTCGGAATGAGGCCACTTTAGTATCGCTGACATCTTGTCTGGATCCATCCTCAGACCGGTATCCAAGATAATGTAGCCTAAGAAAGGCAGAGAGGACTGCTCAAAGAGACACGTCTTGTATTTAGTATACAAACAGTTCTCTCTTAGTCTCTTCATCACCTGACGTACAAGCCTCCATGGTGTTGGCAGGTCCGGTCAGAACACGAGAATGTCATCCAGGTATACCACCATACGTGTGTAGAGTAGATCTTGGAAAATGACGTTGACAAATTCCTGGAAGACCGCTAAGCCTGAATGGAATTACTCGATGTTACCCCGTCGGCACTCCCAGCCCAGGAGTACCGACTCTCCTCCCGCCTCTCTGTTCCCGCTGCTGCCACGTGGCCCCAAGGCCCTCAGGTCCCTCCTGTTCACCTGTCGGTGCCCCCACTCTCTGTGTGCCAGGGGTGCTGACGTTCCCCTACTGTCCTGCCTATTCCATTTCAGGTATGGAACTCTGGAGGGCGCTTAGGGCGCAGCTGCGCTGCTCTCCCGTTCTTTTTCACTGCTGACTCTAACCGTTCAAGTGTCAGTAGGGGGGCTGGTTTACGGAGGTGGCCTATCTGTACTCAGGTTCAGCTGGGAACGTCATGCAGCAGTCTGTGCTAGATCGACATCAGATTCCTGTTACCCCCATTCCAAATCCTTTGATGAGTTGTTCAGTAGGTGGGAGAGCTCTCTCGAAACCCGTGCACTTTGTTACCAAACCTGTGGACCTACGGATTGGCACGTTACAATTGCCTTCAATGTGCTTCTGGACCTAGCTCATCCACTCCTTCTGGGCTTGTCATGGCTATGGATCCATGAGCCAGTCCTGGACTGGCAATCTGGAGAAGTAATTCATTGGGGACAGTCCTGCCATGAGAAATATCTTCTCTCCATCCGATCTGTGCAGCAACCTCGGTGTCTGTCCAGCCTGCCTAGGGTCACTTCAGCCTATTGGTCTTTTGTGGATGTCTTCGACAAAAAGGAGGCTGAGGTGCTACTGTCGCGGGCGGGGAGGGCGCTGCGCTCACCACGCTCGGGTCCGGCGCTGCTGCTGCTGCTGCTCGGTGGCTCGAGTGGTGGGCCGGATCCGGGGACTCGAGCAGCGCTCCTCGCCCGTAAGTGAAAGGGGGGTAGTTTGGGTTTGGGGAGTTGGTCCGTGATGCCACCCACGGTTTGTGGTGAGGTTGGGACACCACCGCTGCTCTGGACGGGGATCCCGGGAGCGATGACCGGGAGCGATGACAGGGAGCAGCCGAGATGTTTCTCTCCCCTCCGTGGGTAGGGGGGTTGGTGGTCCCGGGGCCCGGTGAGGTGTCGGGGAGGCAGGGTTGGCGAGGTGCAGGGTCGCGGGGGCAGCGCGGTGCCAGATGGCACGGTGGTACTCACTCAGCCAAGAATGGATACAGAGTCTCCGGTAAAACAAACGGCTGGATGGACGGGTCCCGCAGCTGGCTGCTGTGGTTACTCCCGGAAGGTTGGTGGTGGCTGCCTTTCCCTGCACCTGTTGTGTATCTTCGGTCCCGATGGCTTCCCACCGGTAACCCACTACCCAGCTTGAATATGTGCCGGAGGAGCCCCTTTTGCCCGCAGGCTCTGGCCCTGGGAACTCTAGCTGTGGCGGTAGCTGTATTTCCCTTTCTCTGTTGGACGGTTGCCTTCAATCGGGTCTTTGCTGCTAGGAAACCCCGGAGGTTCCGGTCGCTAACGGATTTGACCTGTTTAACGGCGACTCCAAGCCTGGTCGGGGTCCGCAGACCCTGCCGGTTTGTGCTGGCTTCTCTTCGCTCCCCGGTTCGGTACCGGCGGACTACCGCCCGTCCCCGGTCCTACGGTTCCGCGTCGATCGGCCCCTCCTGCAGACGGCCACCACCGTCTGCCAACCTTGCTCTCGGTGCCTGGGCCACGTACCCGGACACGGTCAGTCTGCTCCTCTACTCCCACTTCACTCCTCTCTCTTTCACTTCTCTAACTCATCTGACTTCCTTTCCCGCCTCCAGGACTGTGAACTCCTCAGTGGGTGGGGCCAACCGCCTGGCTCCACCCCACCTGGTGTGGACATCAGCGCCTGGAGGGAGGCAACAAGGATTTGTGTGTGTGACTGGTGTGCCTATCTCGGGGTGTGGGGTGTGTTGTTGCAGTACCTGTGACAACCTGGCTTGTCCAGGGTGCCACACTACCCCCACATAGACCTTATGATTGCCCCATAGACTTTCTACCTGGTGACGTTCCCCCTAGGGGACAAATCTACTCTTTATCTACTGCCGAGAAGCAGTATATGTCCTAATATGTTAAAGAGAATCTCGCCAGGGGTGTTATTCAAAAATCCTCCTCTTCGGCCGGAGCTGGGTTCTTCTTTGTCAAGAAGAAAGACGGTTCTCTTTGACCCTGTATAGATCACAGTGGTCTAAACCAGCTCACGGTTAAGAACAAGTATCCGCTTCCTGTCATCCCAGAGCTGTTTGACCGTTTCAGAGGGGCCCAGATGTTCACCAAGCTTGACCTACGTGGGTTCTACAACCTGATCTGTATCCTTCAGGGTGACGAATGGAATACCACCTTCAACACCCCGGACGGCAAATAGAAGTACTGTGTCATACCATGCGGACTCAGCAATGCCCCATGGGTCTTCCAGGAATTGGTGAACAACATCTTCCGTGACCTCCTGTATACTAGTGTGCTGGTATATCTGGACGATATCGTGGTCTTCTCTCACCGTCCACCCATAGGAGGAACATTTGTCTAGTCCTGCAGAGACTGAGGGAGAACCGCTTGTATGCCAAGTTGGAGAACTGTATCTTTGAGCCGACTTCCTTCCCTTCCTTGGCTATGTCATCTGTGAAGCCCACCTGCAGTAGTCCTAGGGACATCGACCCACCTTCCGGGATGCCACAGGGTCTTCACGGGTATAAGGCAACAGGTATGTAGTTTTGTGTGTAACGTGACGCCACTCACGGTTTGTGGTCAGGGTTATGAATGACCACCGCTGCCAGTTTAACGAGCTTCTGGGGCTGATGGGGTCAGCAGCTGGATGTTGCGGCCTCCCGGGAGTGAGGCAGGCCCCAGGGGCTCGGGTTTGTGGAACAACGAGTTCCAGAATAACTCAGGCAGAGTCCAAAATGTCTTTAACTGCTTTTACTCACACTTCAGATGTTTTTGTTAAGGTAACCCGGGCGATGCTTCAATAGACCAGGTGGAACCAGGCGTTCTTTCAGGCTGGGCTGAGGGTAACCGCTAACCCGCCTTCCTAGCACTTCTTTGTTCGGATAACCCCTGACTTGTAGTGCCGTGGGGTCTATCCAGGGAGTCGCAACTGCCTTTTCTCCCTTTCTTGCCCGTTCGCCGGCAGCGTGGACCAAGTGAGATAGCTTCAGGCTCAATCCCCTTATGGGCCCCCTCGTTGCTGCTGAGGCTCGGACTCTGTATGGTTGGTGTGGGACTTGGTTCCCCACACCGGCAGGTTTAGCAGATCAATAAATGGATGTCCACTCTAGGGACCTGTACCCCGTGCGTGCCTGATCACCAGCAGTCCCCGTACTCGACTGCTCTCTCTGAGTCTTTCTGGCCGACTTGACGTTAACCGTTCTCCCCCGCTAACTGTCACCACACGCGTGCAGCGTCTGGCTCGTGTAAGCGCGCGCTTTTTCGGCTCTTAGCAACCGCTGTGCTCCACTCCCAGACTGGCTCTCCTCCTACTCCCTAACAGCCTCTGCACTGTAACTCCCAGCCCCTCCGCTTCACCCCTTGAAAAGAATTGAAGGCTAGTCTCCTATAGAGACTACCCAAGGGTCCCTTCTAATGGTGTGGGAGGCCTGGTTGCTATGTGTTTGTGCGTACATGGCTCGCCCACCCCAGGGCTATGGGACACCCGGTGCCGGGCCGGACTAGTCCGGGGGTCGTCAGTAGTGGCGGGGCCCGGCTCCGTGGCCCTGGTGGGTGTCAGTTAAAATGGCTGGTGACTTGGGAGTAATTAAAGTTTTTATTTCGTGACGCCACCTGTGGTTTGCGGCTATTAAGCCGCCGCTGCTGTGTGAAGCCTCCGGGGTGATGATATGGCAGCAATGGTGGTACTGCTCCCCACAGGTGGGGCGGTGCCCCGGGGACACTGTTGGTGCTCGTGAGAGTCTATGGTGTTGTGTGGATAACACGGTGCAGGGCCGACAGGCAACGAAAGAAACAGGCACAAACAACAGTCTCTTTACCTTCTCCTCTTTTACTTCACAAACGGTTAGTCCTGGGAGCCCGTTACAGGTGGTAGAGGGCTCCGGCCGGCCTGGAAGTAACTGAGATGTCGTTTTGGCCAGATGAGTATGAGGCCTACTCCTGTTCTGTTCTTTTCCTTACTGTGATAGGACCCTGCTCTGTGAATTTAGCAATGGCCCTCTTGCTGCTGGGACCGGTGGTACGTCCCTTTCCCTCTGTGGTAGGCCGCGCAGGCCCTCTCTGGTGCTTCTCTGCTGGAGTCCACACCGGGCCCTTTTGATGCAGCTGTACCTTCGGGCTGTTTATGGGCCAGGTGCTTGCAGCTCTCCTGCCCTTCGGATTCGGCTACCAGGGAGTATTTTAGGCCCTGGTGGCCACAGACTCCGATGTCCGAGTCTCTTCTGTGCCTCTCTGCTCCTCCTGCTTCACTGGGCCAAGCTGCTCCAGCTCTAGGCCCCAGTTCCACAGGACAGCACACTCTGCGTCTGCTCTCTCTGCTTTCTCCTACAGACTGAACACTAACCCCTCCCTCAGGCCAGACTTAAGAAATGCTCCCTGGAACTCCAGGTTCAGAGCCCCCCCTGCTGGCCTGAGGGAGAAACTGCGTTGAATGTTAAACTTACTGGCCAATAGACCTCCCAATTACCTCCAGGCTCAGCATTAACCCTTTGGAGGGGCAATGCTGTTGTGGCGACCAGGTCCTGGGGCGCCACATACACAACTCTTTTCAGCCTTTAGAATTACCTGGAAGTACTGTCCCAGCATGGGTGCAGTACTCAGTGGTGCCTGACCAGGTCAGGGGTGCCACACATCCACGACATGGGCCTGAAGATGGATCCCGAGAAGGTGTCTTCCAATCTCAAACTGCCTCTTCCAATGAGAATTAAAGCCATCCATCTGTTCCTCAGCTTTATAAACTATCAGAAGTTTATTCCACACTTTTCCGCCAAGACCGTCGTGATCTCTGCCATGACCAAAAAGGGGGCGAATCCTAAAGCCCGGTTTCCCGAGGTCAAGGAGGTTTTTCATTCCCATTTCAATCCTTCTGAAGAAGCAGTTTTTTCTGGATGGGGATACTTCATCTTTTGGGGCCGGAGCAGTGCTCATGCAGAAGTCTTTCTGTGGACGTATGGTCACCTGGCATTGTTCTCAAAGGCTTTCTCATCTCCTGAATGAAATTACTCCATTGGAGACCGTTAGATATTGGCTATCAAGCTAGCCTTAGAGGAGTGTTAGTATTTTTTGGAAGGGGTGGTTCATCTGGTGGTAATCTACAACGCCCACAAGAATTTGGCATACCTGCACTTGGCTCAAAGATTGAATCCCAAACAGGCTAGATGGTCCCTGTTCTTTGCTCATTTTGATTTTCTCCCGCATTTACGGCCAGTGAATAAAAATATCAAGGCTGATGCATTGTCCAGGTCTTTTCTTCCCACGGATTAGGAGGAGGATCCCCAGCATATCCTGAATCCACCGAATGATTCCTGTGGCTCCGATTAAGCTGACCCGGATTCTCCCTGGAAATACCTACGTTTCGGAAGCCAACAGAAAGAGGGTTCTTCAATGGAGTCATTCGTCCAAGGTAGCCGATCATGCTGGTCTGAAGAAAACTGTTCTCTTCATCTCCCATCACTATTGGTGGCCAGCTCTCCGGAAGTATATTATGGACTATGTCAAAACAACTTCCCTCCAGTCGACTACTTCCTCTATCCATAATCTCTGTTCCATGGCAGCACATTGCCATGGACTTCATTATGGACCATCCTGTATCTTCCAGCTGCTCCATCATGTGGGTGGTGATAGACCAATTCTCTTAAATGGCTCATTTTACCCCATTACCCAGCCTTCCCTCTGCTCCGGAGCTTGCTAGAGCTTATATTCAGCACATTTTCCTGCTTCACGACTTCCCACAACACATCGTCTCTGACAGAGAAGTCTAATTCACGTCTTGCTTCTGGAGGGCGATCTGCAAACTCTTGGTGGTATCTCTCGATTTATCATCTGCCTACCATCCTCAGTCCAATGGGCAAGTCGAATGGGTCAATTAGATCCTAACCTCATTCCTACGGAACTTCACTGATGCACATCACAGTGACTGGACCAAGATGCTACCTTGGGCTGAATTCTCTTATAATTACCATATCAGCGAGTCCTCTGCTAAGTCTCCATTCTTCATTGTCTATGGACAATAGCCTTGCATCTCCCTCCCAATATCTTCCATGTCTGGTATTCCTGCTGCTGATGCCCTTTCCAGGGATTTCGCCCAAATTTGGGAGGATACTAAACTCTGTCTAGAGTATGCATCTGGCTAGATGAAGAGACATGTGGAAAAGAGGCGACTGGATCCTCCTCACTTTCACCCTGTTGTCATGGTGTGGCTCTACACTAAATACTTCCGCCTTAAGATTTCATCCTGCAAGTTGGGTCCCAGATACATCGGTCGTTTTCAAGTCATCAGCCAGATTAACGAAGTCTTTTATAAATTTAAACTTCTGGCCATGCTCCGCATACCCAACTCCTTCCACGTATCCCTACTCAAGCCTGTCGTCCTTAGCCACTTCCTCAGCAATCCCCGTGTCATGCATCAGCCTGTCTGCTTAGGTGAGAACATCTTCAATGTGAACGATATTTTAGCCACGAAGAGGGTGAGAGGTAGGACTCTTTTTCTTATTGACTGGAAGGGCTTCAGTCCTGAGGTGAGGTCTTGGAAACCCCGGGAGAATATTGATGCCCCTCTTCTCCTGAAAAACTTTCTCTCCAGTTTGAAGAAGGGGAGCATAAGGGAGGGTGTACTGTTATACCATCGGCCTCCCCCCCAGCCCAGGAGTGCCGACGCTCCTTCCAGCTGACCTCCTCTGTCCCCGCTGTCTCCATCCGGCCACAGGTCCTTCCTGTTCACCTGTCAGTGCCTCCACTCCCTGTGTGCCACTGTGTGGGGACTGAGGTAATAATCCACCAGACACCATGGACTGAGGTAATAATCCACCACACACCAGGGACTGAGGTAATAATTCACCATACACAAAGGGACTGAGATAATAATAATCCACCACACACAAGGGGCTGAGGTAATAAACCACCATACACCAGGGACTGAGGTAATAAACCACCACACACCAGGGACTGAGATCATAAACCACCACACACAAGGGGCTGAGGTAATAAACCACCAAACACCAGGGACTGAGGTAATAAACCACCACAAACCAGGGACTGAGGTAACAAACCACCACACACCAGGGATTGAGATCATAAACCACCACACACCAGGGATTGAGATCATAAACCACCACACACAAGGGGCTGAGGTAATAAAACACCAAACACCAGGGATAAACCACCACACACCAGGGACTGAGGTAATAACCATCACACACCAGGGACTGAGGTAATAAACCACAACACACCATGGACTGAGGACCACTACATCCCAGGGATAAAGCACCAAACACCAGTGGCTCAGAAAATAAACCACTGCAGCACCCCACGGAGCAGGCGGTTAACCTGTAGCGCCCCTGAAGCCATCAAGGAACTACAAGGTACTGCATCCCCACCAGGATGCAGGGCCTACCCCCTAGGGACCCAGAAGACCAGTGCCGGTTGTGACGACACAGACTTTTTCAATGTGTGTCGTGGGTTAAATTTCTTACATTAGCCAGACGTATTGTTCTTCTGTGTGTTAACTCATGTTTGCTAAACTATTGTTTCTGCCAGACCCTTCTGAGCAATCATTGTAATGTAGTTGTGTATTGCTAATCTAATGTAAATTACCTCAGTGGCCATTGCCTAGTCTGTGCATTTCAGACTACATGTAAATATCCTCAGTCTTTTGGTCCACATCATTTAAATGAACATTATCCATACAGCTTGAAATTCATCCAATAAGAGAAGCAACCTTGTACAACCAATCCGATAAGGGTACAGTATATCCGAAGAGAAGCCTATGGCTATAAAAAGGGACTTCTTTAAGTCACCAGTTGTTGATGGCTGTGCATGATCCAGTCTAAGCTCTTAGGAGATGGCTAGGGGATCAGAACCAGGATGCCTTGTGGACTCGGTCTAGGGACTTTGGCTCCGACTACAGGATCACTTGGCTACATGGCTTCAATCTAGGGACTTCGATTCCGATTGGAGACCATATCCACAGTCTAGGGATTTCGACTCCAGCTGCTAGGATTATATCATCATACCAGAGACTACTTAAGGAGGAAACCCAGGTTGGGACAATCCAGTCACCTGGCTACAGACTTTGCAGACCTCTGCCAGCTTCCTAAATCTGGCGTTATTCCATTCTCAGTGGGTGCCCGCCAAAAGGTTGGTGATGGCTGCCTTTTCCTGCACCTTAGTGTTTGTTCAGCTCCGGTGGCTTCCCACTGGTAACCCGCTCCCCAGCGTATATATGTGCCGGAGGAGCCCTTTTGCCCGCAGGCTCTGGCCGTTGGAACTCTAGCTGTGGCGGTAGCTGTATTTCCTTTTGCTGGTCGGACGGTTGCCTTCTATCGGGTCTTGGCTGCTAGGAAACCCCTCGGGTTCCGGTCACTAACGGATTTGACCTTTTCGGCGGCTCAAAGCCTGGTCGGGGTCCGCAGGCCCTGCCTGTGTGTGCTGGCTTCACTTCTTCATTTCGCTCTCCGGTTCGGTATCGGCGGGCCACCGCCCGACCCCGGTCCTACGGTTCCGCGTTGATTCGCCTCTCCTGCAGACGGCCACCACCGTCTGCCAACCTTGCTGTCAGTGCCTGGGCCACACACCCAGACACAGCCAGTCCAGCTCCTCCACTTCACTCCTCACACTTTCACTTCCCTAACTGCACTCCCTTCCTTTTCCTGCCTCCAGGCCTGTGAACTCCTCAGTGGGCGGGGCCAACCACCTGGCTCCGCCCCACCTGGTGTGGACATCAGACCCTGGAGGGAGGCAACAAGGATTTTGTGTCTGGCTGATGTGCCTGTCTCGGGGTGGGGGTTGTGTGTGTTGCAGTACCTGTGATGACCTGGCTAGTCTAGGGTGCCACATACCCATCCCAGGTGCCAGACGTTGGCCTGGTCTGGAAGGAGCTGGAACCCCAGTCGAGGGGGTAGTGACAGGGGACACGGTACTACTACGGAGGGCAGATCGGTGGCCTTGTGCTACAACCGGGCAGGGGCCAGGGCACGGCGGGGTACATGGACCCTAAGCTGGGAAGGAGCTTTATGCAACTCAGTAATTCACCTGACGAGGACGTAATCTTCACGAAACATTCTCCACCCTCTCCAAAATCGGTGTACTAGCGCAACGAGGGGGATAGGACTTCCCAAAATCGTACAGAAAATCCCAAGCGTGAACCCTGAGAACAAGCTCACCCTCCTAGCCACGCAGGTGAGCGAGACCCGAGTAGTTTCAGGAAAAAGGGATCCACACAGAGTAAACACAGTGACAAGGGACAAGGCTTCAGACCAACCAACAATGCCAAAAGGGCACGGACCCAGCGTGTTCAACCAGAGGCTACAGGGCATTCAGGACTTTGGTTTACCAGGTGTCAGTGTCAGCATTTCTGGACTATGTGAGTACGTTGTGCCCCTCTACTCCCGACAAGTCCCCAGCAAGCCATCACCGAGCCCCGGGACACTATCCCCCTGCAAACCGAGGGGTTAACATGACGAGTTGCCATTCCATCGCTCCCGGGCACTCTCTCCCAAATGCAGCAGCGGTGGTATCCCGCTTTACCACGACCTGTGGGTGGCGTCACGAACACTATCTAATCCTTTCACCCCCTTTTGTAAATATCTTTTTCCCCCTTTTTCATTTCGAGCGGCCGCGCGACCCCGCCTCGGGTCCGGAGACCCCTCGAGCCACTGCGGATCCGGATCCGAGCAGCCCGCCGGCTATCGCGGGGGCAGCACACAGCCAGGAGTAGCCGCCGCTGCAGAATTCCTCACCAGGGCAGGTGTTAGGGAGCCGGGATGGTGTCGCTCTCCACAGGCGGAGCGGGCTCCGCGTGGATGATGAGGGAAGGTAATGGCCGTTGGCGCCTAAGCGCTGGGCGGCGGCGCTGATAAGGATGAGCTAACACAGTGTCTGCGGGTTCAGGGTGTAGTTTACTCACAACTTCAGCTGCCAGCCCGATCACACTGATCACTGCCGTGATGGGCTCGGGACGATCCCGAATATGCAGGACAGATCCGGTCCGGTAGTCTGTGGGCCCTTCCTCACTGTGCTTTGTAGTGCGGGTCCCTGTGGCTTGAAGCACTTAAGGTCACTTCTTCCGTACTAGGTAGAGTACTATTCCCTATGCCAGTAGCGGGGATGCCCTTGAGTCTGACCATGATCTAGGCCCCGGGAGTCCTATATGCCACCTGGCTCTGGAAACTTGGGTGGTCAAAGAAGCCTGGTACCTCTCTGTCCGGCAGAATCTGGTGATGTAACGTGGAATTGCACCCCCCTAGGGTGCTGCACCCTGAACAGCGCTGGCCCCGGGGGAACCGACACGGTATCCTCCACAGCGACCGTTAAACTCCTATGTCCCACAGGAGCTGCCGGGAAAGACGTCTGCTCACTGTCTCTCCTGCTGGAGAACTCCCTGAAGATTGTAAACTGTGTGTGACTCCTAACTCCCCCTGGTGGCCGCTCCCCCGCTTTCCCAGGTCCTAAACTAGTGGATTGGGGCCCATGTTGTGATGGCATCATGTAAATGCCACACTGTTGGAAACTGCTTTTATACCCGACCCTAACCCAATTCCCAGTGGGGAATGGGCAACCCATGTGTGTATGTTGTTGTGAATGATGAAATCAGTACCGACCTCCTTTTGGATCCATGCTCAGCACACCACCCTAAGTAGGGTACAGTACCTTTTGGCGACCTGAGCCTCAGGGGCGCCACACAACCACACACCAGGGGCTGAGATAATAAACCACCACACACCAGGGACTGAGGACCACCACACACCAAGGATAAACCACCACACACCAGGGACTGAGGTTATAAACCACCACACACCAGGGACTGAGGACCACTACACACCAGGAATAAACCACCACACACCTGGGACTGAGGTAATAATCCACCAGACACCATGGACTGAGATAATAATCCACCACACACCAGGGACTGAGATAATAATCCACCACACACCAGGGACTGAGATAATAATCCACCACACACCATGGACTGAGATAATAATCCACCAGACACCAGGGACAGAGGACCACCACACACCAAGGATAAACCACCACACACCAGGGACTGAGGACCACTACACACCAGGAATAAACCACCACACACCTGGGACTGAGGTAATAATCCACCAGGGACTGAGATAATAATCCACCACACACCAGGGACTGAGATAATAATCCACCACACACCTGGGACTGAGATAATAATCCACCACACACCAGGGACTGAGATAATAATCCACCACACACCAAGGACTGAGATAATAGTCCATAACACACCAGGGACTGAGATAATAGTCCACCACACACCTGGGACTGAGATAATAATCCACCACACACCAGGGACTGAGATAATAGTCCATAACACACCAGGGACTGAGATAATAATCCACCACACACCTGGGACTGAGATAATAATCCACCACACACCAGGGACTGAGATAATAATCCACCACACACCAGGGACTGAGATAATAGTCCACCAGACACCAGGGACTGAGATAATAATCCACCACACACCAGGGACTGAGATAATAATCCACCACACACCAGGGACTGAGATAATAGTCCACCAGACACCAGGGACTGAGATAATAAACAACCAGACACCAGGGACTGAGATAATAAGCCACCAGACACCAGGGACTGAAATAATAATCCACCACACACCAGGAACTGAGATAATAATCCTCCAGACATCAAGGACTGAGATAATAATCCACCACACACCAGGGACTGAGATAATAAGCCACCAGACACCAGGGACTGAAATAATAATCCACCACACACCAGGGACTGAGATAATAATCCACCACACACCAGGGACTGAGATAATAGTCCACCACACACCAGGGACTGAGATAATAGTCCACCACACACCAGGGACTGAGATAATAATCCACCACACACCAGGGACTGAGAGAATAATCCACCACACACCAGGGACTGAGATAATAATCCTCCAGACATCAGGGACTGAGATAATAATCCTCCAGACACCAGGGACTGAGATAATAATCCACCAGACATCAGGGACTGAGATAATAATCCACCAGACACCAGGGACTGAGATAATAATCCACCAGACACCAGGGACTGAGATAATAATCCATCACACACCAGGGACTGAGATAATAATCCACCAGACATCAGGGACTGAGATAATAATCCACCACACACCAGGGACTGAGAGAATAATCCACCACACACCAGGGACTGAGATAATAATCCTCCAGACATCAGGGACTGAGATAATAATCCACCACACACCATGGACTGAGATAATAATCCACCACACACCTGGGACTGAGATAATAATCCTCCAGACATCAGGGACTGAGATAATAATCCACCACACAGGCAGGGACTGAGATAATAATCCACCACACACCTGGGACTGAGATAATAGTCCACCAGACACCAGGGACTGAGATAATAATCCACCACACACCAGGGACTGAGATAATAATCCACCACACACCAGGGACTGAGATAATAATACATCAGGGACTGAGATAATAGTCCACCAGACACCAGGGACTGAGATAATAATCCTCCAGACACCAGGGACTGAGATAATAATCCACCAGACATCAGGGACTGAGATAATAATCCACCAGACACCAGGGACTGAGATAATAATCCACCAGACACCAGGGACTGAGATAATAATCCATCACACACCAGGGACTGAGATAATAATCCACCAGACATCAGGGACTGAGATAATAATCCACCACACACCAGGGACTGAGAGAATAATCCACCACACACCAGGGACTGAGATAATAATCCTCCAGACATCAGGGACTGAGATAATAATCCACCACACACCATGGACTGAGATAATAATCCACCACACACCTGGGACTGAGATAATAATCCTCCAGACATCAGGGACTGAGATAATAATCCACCACACAGGCAGGGACTGAGATAATAATCCACCACACACCTGGGACTGAGATAATAGTCCACCAGACACCAGGGACTGAGATAATAATCCACCACACACCAGGGACTGAGATAATAATCCACCACACACCAGGGACTGAGATAATAATACATCAGGGACTGAGATAATAGTCCACCAGACACCAGGGACTGAGATAATAGTCCACCAGACACCAGGGACTGAGATAATAGTCCACCACACACCAGGGACTGAGATAATAATCCACCACACACCATGGACTGAGATAATAATCCACCACACACCTGGGACTGAGATAATAATCCTCCAGACATCAGGGACTGAGATAATAATCCACCACACAGGCAGGGACTGAGATAATAATCCACCACACACCTGGGACTGAGATAATAGTCCACCAGACACCAGGGACTGAGATAATAATCCACCACACACCAGGGACTGAGATAATAACCCACCAGACACCAGGGACTGAGATAATAATCCACCACACACCATGGACTGAGATAATAATACATCAGGGACTGAGATAATAGTCCACCAGACACCAGGGACTGAGATAATAGTCCACCACACACCAGGGACTGAGATAATAATACATCAGGGACTGAGATAATAGTCCACCACACACCAGGGACTGAGATAATAATCCACCAGACACTAGGGACTGAGTTTATAAACCACCACACACTGGCAAATGAGGCATCAAATATGAGGCAGACAGTCCTGATTCTCATGACTTGGTCTCTGGGTTTTAGGGGTACTTTGCACGCTGCGACATTGCAAGCCGATGCTGCGATGCCGAGCGCGATAGTCCCCGCCCCCGTCACAGCTGCGATATCTTGTGATAGCTGCCGTAGTGAACATTATCGCTACGGCAGCTTCACACGCACTTACCTGCCCTGCGACATCGCTCTGGCCGGCGACCCGCCTCCTTCCTAAGGGGCGGGTCGTGCGGAATCACAGCGACGTCACACGGCAGGCGGCCAATAGAAGCGGAGGGGCGGAGATGAGCGGGATGTAAACATCCTGCCCACCTCCTTCCTTCCGCATTGCCGGTGGACGCAGGTAGGAGATGTTCCTCGCTCCTGCAGCTTCACACACAGCGATGTGTGCTGCCGCAGGAACGAGGAACAACATCGTACCTGCGGACGCACCGACATTATGGAAATGACCGACGCTACACCGATCACCGATGTTTGACTGTTTCACGCTCGTTCATCTTCTCTCCTAGGCTTTACACGTTGCAACGTCATTACCGGCGCCGGATGTGCGTCACTTTCGATTTGACCCCGACGATATCTCAGGTGCGATGTCGCAACGTGCAAAGTTCCCCCATAGTATTTTCTAGTGCTGATTTTAAGACACCGGTGCAACCGTCATGTTTTCCAAGGTGAAAACACTTTAGGGAAGCATTGATGGTCACTTTCTTGAGCGTATTCGCCGGCATCTTTTCAGTCTCCGATGCTGTTGTCTTTGAACTAAACTTTGAAGCATACAGCGCAGATGGCCTTGTAGAGGAAGTTGTCTGCAGAGTCAACGCTACTTCTGTTAACTGCTATAAAGTTTCCAAACCCTGAAGTCTAATATGTAAAGCTGAGTGTATGTATGTGTATGTGTGTGCGTGTGTGCGCGCGTGTGCGTGTGTATGTGTGTGCGTGTGTGTGTGTGTCCCCGCTAAAGAAATCGTCGCATTTACAATCACGAAATTTTGCACAGACATCCTATGTGATTCAGGGAACGTCATGGACTATGTTTTGATGGGAAAATTTAACCCCGCACTTTACAGTTACTCTCCAAAAACCCTGCCTTCATTAAAGTCAATGGAGCTGACAGGGAAGACAAGGAAAGAGACAAAGACAGGGAAAGAGACAGAGAAGAGGAAAAAGACAGGGAAAGAGACAGGGAAAGAGACAGACGGGGAAAGAGACAGACAGGGAAAGAGACAGATGGGGCAAGAGATAGACCTGAAATGAGACAGACCTGGAACAAGACAGATAGGGAAAGAGACAGACAGGGAAAGAGACAGACGGAGAAAGAGACAGACGAGGAAATAGACAGACAGACACAGAGATAGAGAGAGCCAGACAGACACAGAGATAGACAGACAGACAGACAGACACAGAGATAGACAGCGACAGACACAGAGATAGAGACAGAAAGACACAGAGATAGGGAGAGACAGAGAGACAGACAGACAGAGAGATAGACACAGACAGACAAACAGACATATATAGAAACAGAGACACACATGGATAGACAGAGACAGACAGAGACAGACAGACACATAGAGACAGACAGACACACAGACAGACAGACAAAGACAGACACATAGAGACAGAGACAGGCAGACAGAGAGAAAGAGACATACAGACAGAGACAAACAGAGACTGGGAAAGAGACAGAGACACAGTTACTATGCCAGGCAACGCTGGGTACCACAGCTAGTAGTTGAATAAAAATGACCCAAAACTGAAGACGTTCACAGCAATGTCATTTTGACTTTGCAGTGCACTATGTTTATTTTTTGTGGTGCTTTTGCTAGACAAAAAAAGTTTTTGTGTGCACATAGTCTTAGGGGCACTTTGCACACTACGATATCGCAGGTGCGATGTCGGTGCGGTCAAATAGAAAGTGACGCACATCCAGCGTCGCTGTCGATATCGTAGTGTGTAAATCCTTTAATCATATGATCGGTGTAGGGTCCGACATTTCCATAATGTAGCTGCAGCGACGGTCCGATGTTGTTCCTCGTTCCCCCGCGGCAGCACACATCGCTGTGTGAGAAGCCGCAGGAGCGAGGAACATCTCCTTACCTGCGTCACCGCAGCTCACACCGGCAATGCGGAAGGAAGGAGGTGGGCGGGATGTTTACGTCCCGCTCATCTCCGCCCCTCCGCTTCTATTGGCCGCCTGCCGTGTGATGTCGCTGTGACGCCACATGACCCGCCCCCTAAGAAAAGAGCTGGGTTGCCGGCCAGAGCGACGGTCGCAGGGCAGGTGAGTGCATGTGAAGCTGCCGTAGCGATAATATTCGCTACGGCAGCAATCACAAGATATCGCAACGGGGGCGGGGACTATCGCGCTCGGCATCGCAAGCATCGGCTTACGATGTCGTAGTGTGCAAAGTACCCCTTAGGCGGGCTTTACACATTGCGACATCGGTAACGATATATCGTCGGGGTCATTTCGTTAGTGACGCACCTCCGGCGCTGTTACCGACATCACAGCGTGTAAACCCTAGGAGCGACGATCACCGATCGCAAAAAAACGTGAAAAATCGTTGATCGGTGACACATCACTCCATTCCATAATTTCATTGCTGCTGCCGGTACGATGTTGTTTGTTGTTTCTGCGGCAGCGCACATCGCTGTGTGTGACACCGCAGGAGCGACAAACATCTCCTTACCTGCGTCCCGCCGGCAATGCGGAAGGAAGGAGGTGGGCGGGATGTTATGTTTCGCTCATCTCCGCCCCTCCACTTCTATTGGCCGGCCGATTAGTGACGTCGCGGTGACGCCAAACACACCTCCCCCTTGAAGGAGGGATTGTTCGGCAGTCACCGCAACATCGCCAACCAGGTATGTGCGTGTGACGCTGCCGTAGCGATAATGTTCGCTGCGGCAGCTATCACCGCATATCACATGTGCGATGGGGGCGGGTACTATCGCGCTCAACATCTCTAGCGATGTTGCAACGTGTAAAGTACCCCTTAGTGTCAGGTGTGATGATGGAATATGGGGGGCTGTATATCATGTTGTGTAGGTTCGTATTTTTGGCCTGGTTCACTGTCCATTGTTTGTATTGCTTGTGTGTACATTGTATTGTCTGCTGGTAATTATCCCCTGTAGCGTTTGTCATTAGGTGAGGAGGAAGGGGCCTAGAATCCACCTAACCTCTTTGCTTACCTGGGGGGATGAGGCAGTCTGTTTGAGAACGTCGAGAGTGGAGAAGGAAGATTCATCCTCTGTGGAAAAAAGCTGTGGCTCCCCAGAGAGACACTTATCGCTTACTGGAGAAAGGAATTTCCAGCATCCAGGTTCCAGATTATTTTAAAAACGAATTCCTTTATTCCAAATGATTTAAAAGGTCATTCCATATGTATAAAAACAAGTGGCAATTCCTTTCTTCATATTCACACTTCAGTGGGTCCTGCTGATGTCCGTGCACCGGTCAGATTCTTATGGAACTCCAAGTGGGTGAGCTGGTGTTTTTTTCTACTGTTATCGCTTACTGGACTATATTCGTGTTTCTGGACTAATATTACCCTCTGTATGGTGGATTATGTTATGGACCCTTTTATTTGCTTAGAATAAATGCTCTTTGGATTGTACAGCCATCTCTAGTGTAGCGCCCCTGAAGCCATCAGGAGCTACAAGCTATTGCATCCTGTCAAAGATGCAGGGCCTACCCCCAGGTACCCAGAAGACCAGTGCCGGTAAACCGCAAAACATTCAATTTAATCCCTGTTTTGCCCCATTCTTAAAGACTGGTGACGGGCTAGGGTTGGACCCAATGGATGCCCACTTAGGGGGCGAGCCGATCCAGTCCACTAGACGACAACCAGAGGGGAAGGCTCAGACAGTAGGAGTCAGTCAGAGTCAGTCAGTGGAAGTGAGAGGAGTCGGACGTATCCGTACTGACAGGAGAGTGTAACGGTGAGCCGAGGGCCCAGAGGCGTGTGGTTGCCGGTGGAGTATGGTGGAGTACTCCCGGAACCATAGCACAGACGGGGTACAGAGCCCTAGGTCAGGCAAACGGTCCAGACAGACCTGATAAAACTGCAGTGAGGGAACCATCCAGGACCTTACTGACCGTAAAGTTCGGGACACAGTAGCAACGGGAGAACCGGGGAACAGGACCAGAGACTCCAACCCCACAGGGTTCACGCTACCTGTTATATGGTCTAAGACTGAGAGACAACCAGGAGGTGACCCCCAGACGCTCCAAGCCATGGGGACCCACCAACCAGAAACAGGTGCAGGGTAAAGAAGCTACCAGGTCATCACACCGACACTGGGACTAAGGGGACCAGCGGTCAGGACCAGCCTTCCTCGGGTTACCAGCCATATCAACGCTGTGAGTAAAGAAACCAGTTACACTGCAATCCTTTGTGTGGCCTACCTTCTTTCCGCGCCTAACAACATCATCTATCCCCTGGGGCCTGGCCCTACTTGCGGAGGGCCCAACATCAAGCCTGCCACCAACACCAGCCCCAATAGTGAGAACTGTGCAGCGGCAGCTCCACTAAATAGCCACAACCCGCAAGTGACGTCACGACAAAAACTTTTATTACATCTCCCCTGTAAATATTACCGGAACCGGGCAACGGCTACCCAGTGACATCTCCCCAGCAATACATTGTCCCGGGACTGAGTACCCCATAGCCCTGGGGCGTCACACTCGCTCTGTTGATTGTGTGATATGGGAGAAGGACCCGGTCACAGCAGGGGGTGAATTGATCGCAGTCGTAGGAATCGCGACTGGGCCCGAGGACACAGGGAGCCCCCGACTCCAGCGCCTGCTTCAGCTGGATGTGCGTCTGAGGACGGAGAGAATAACCTGCAGATGTGTCTGTATAGAGAGCGGAGGGAACAACCTCCAGATGTTTCTGTATAGAGAGCGGAGGGAAAAACTGCAGATGTGTCTATAGAGAGGAGAGGGAAAAACCTGCAGATGTGTCTTTATAGAGAGCGGAGGGGAAAAAGTGCAGATGTGTCTGTATAGAGAGCGGAGGGAAAAACCTGCAGATGTGTCTTTATAGAGAGCTGAGGGAAACTTCTGGTTTCAACTGTGTATATACCAGGATTGACGACACTTTTTATCAGTATGGGGTTATATATACCAGGATGGGGCCTAGGATGTGGAACATGTATTCCAGGATGAGGGACATTTACAAGGATAGCGACATGTATGCCAGTATGGGAACATATAATCCAGGATGGGGAACATTTCCCAGGATAGGGGACATATCAATTGGGGAGGATATATACCAGGATGAGGCCTAAGATGGGGGACATATATATCAGTATGGGGAACATTTTTACCAGGATGGGGGCATATATACTAAGATGGGGATATATACCAGTATGGGGAACATTTTTACTAGGATGGGGGCATATATACTAGGATGGGGTACATATTTATCAGACAGGATCTAAGGATGAAGGACATGTATAGCAGGATGGGGGACATATTTAGCAGGAAGGATCCCAGGATTGGGGACATATATACCAGGATGGGGGGCATATATACCAAGATGGTGGACATATTTACCAGGATGTTGGGACATACCCACCAGGATGGTAGGCATATATACCAGGAAGTAGCCCAGAATGGGGTATATTTGAACAGAATGAGGGACATTTACTGCATAATGGGGAGGAGGGCAACTAGTATGTCTTTATAGGATTTTGAAAGCTTAATCTATATATATAGAGTACACACCAAAAGTTTGGACACACCTCCTCATTCAAAGAGTTTTCTTTATTTTCATGACTAAAAATTGTAGATTCACGTTGAAGGCATCAACACTATGAATTAGCACATGTGGAATGAAATACTTAACAAAAAAGTGTGACACAACTGAAAATATGTCTTATATTCTAGGTTCTTCACAGTCGCCACCTTTCGCTTTGATTACTGCTTTGCACACTCTTGACATTCTCTTGATGAGCTTCAAGAGGTAGTCACCGGAAATGGTCTTCCAACAGTCTTGAAGGAGTTCCCAGAGATGCTTAGCACTTGTTGGCCCTTTTGCCTTCACTCTGCGGTCCAGCTCACCCCAAACCATCTCGATTGGGTTCAGGTCTGGTGACTGTGGAGGCCAGGTCATCTGGCATAGCCCCCATCACTATCCTTCTTAGTCACATAGCCCTTACACAGCCTGGAGGTGTGTTTGGGGGTCATTGTCCTGTTGTAAACTAAATGATGGTCCAACTAAACGCAAACCGGATGGAATAGCACGCCGCTGCAAGATGCTGTGGTAGCCATGCTGGTTCTGTATGCCGTCAATTTTGAATAAATCCCCAACAGTGTCACCAGCAAAGCCCCCCCACACCATCACACCTCCTCCTCCATGCTTCACGGTGGGAACCAGCCATGTAGAGTCCATCCATTCACCTTTTCTACAAAGACACGGTGGTTGGATCCAAAGATCTCAAATTTGGACTCATCAGACCAAAGCACAGATTTCCACTGGTCTAATGTCCAGTCCTTGTGTTCTTTAGCCAAACAAGTCTCTTCTGCTTGTTGCCTGTCCTTAGCAGTGGTTTCCTAGCAGCTATTTTACCATGAAGGCTGCTGCACAAAGTCTCCTCTTAACAGTTGTTCTAGAGATAAGAAGGTGTGTCCAAACTTTTGGTCTGCACTGTATATACATCTGACCAACATGAGGGGGGAAGGCCAGGTCCGAATTTTGCATCTGGGCTTATTGAACTCTAGTTACGCCGCTGCTCAAAGACCCATGTGTAACCCTGGGAATCTCTCCATAGAATGACATTTATTTTTGCTATGCTATATTGAGCCAGATGTGTGATCATGAGGTTTCGCCAATGCAGCGGTTCTCCTGCACGGGGTGATAATATGCCAAACCAAAACACGCTAATGACTGAAATCCGCACCGACATCCCACACTTGTCCTTTTGAACTTTTGCTGTGAATTAATGATGAAGAAAAGGGTGATGAGACACTGAACCACGGTACTAGAGAAAGTCTCCAGCAAACCCTCAGACAACCCTCTGAGAAACCTCAATGAAAACCGATATTGTAACTTAATTAGGGGTTGTCCCCCCCGCTGCTCAACTTACATTCTGGTCAGACAGCAGACCCTTATACCACAGCACCAGCTCATCATCTATTACTGCCGACAACCAGCCAGCATATCATGTGTGAGAGGTTGTTGGCCCCACCCTTGGTGGTTACATCACTGATAATGACAAGTGATAAGTGTCCCCCTCATATCGAGCATCGGAGCTCGGCTTCAGGGCCATGGAAATAAGAGCTGCAATCTGCTCCTCCCGTTTGTTCAGCGACCATCGGTGAGCAGGGGTTTGTGATGCAGTCGGGACAACTTGGTGGCAGAGGTGGTACATGTTCCCTCTTTTGTTAGGCCATAATGGCTACTGTCGGGGAGGCCTGGGTGAGGGGACCAGATTCATGTTAATGGAGGCTCCTTGTCATTTAATGCAGGTGCTGTACCTGGTATCAAGCTCGAATCACCCCGAGACTAATAGTTTGTGTGAACGATTCAATGAACAATTGCCTAAGATGCTGGTAGAGTCCCATGGGCATGACTGGGAGCGGCACCGCACACCTGCTGTTTGCTTATAAAGAAAGGTAACACAGGCCTCAATTGGGTTCTCCCCTTCGAGCTCTTGTATGGCAGATTCAGTAATCTCGTAAGGGAATCCTGGGAAGGAGAACTGAACACCTCGTGAAGTGTCCGTCATCGAGTATGTCATGAGAAAATGCAGTCGTTGACGCAGCTGGTGCATGAGAATATGTTGTAGGCCCAGGCCAGCTAGAAGTTGTGGTATGACTGGAACTTCCCAAAGCTGCCATACGAAGTGGGTCAGAAGGTGTGGGTCCCAGTCCTCATGACCCAGAACAAGCATCAAGCAGCCAGGGAATTTCTATATGTCGTGCATCAGCACCTCGATGATGTGAATTATGTGGTCATCACTGACCTCGCCAAGAAGAGGCAGAAGGTCTTCCATGTCAACATGATAAAAGCTTAGCATGACAGGGAAGGACCAACGAAGGCGAAAGGGAAGTCCTGGTGGATCTCCTATCGAGGGTTTATTGAGGAAGTGGAATTCAACCTGCAGCTGTCCGTGGACCACTTTTCCCAGCTGCAGGAGGTACTCCGGCCCTACTTGACCTTCAATGGTGTACTAGGGAAGACGTATCTAGCCATCCACCAAGTAGACAACAGGAATCACCCTCCAGTCTGGTAATCGGTGATAGAATAGTGCATATAACCTGGGTGCCATGCTCATCCAGGTAAACAGAGAGGTGTAATAGCATCTGGTGATGTTCCCCAGTCATAAGCTCTTGCCCCTGGAGGCAGCATACGCCACTGTGGAGAAGGAGCATTTGGCCATAGTGTGGGCCCTGCCGTGGCTGCAGCCCTTTGCGGCCTGCCTATACAGAATTAATACCGGCCAGGTGGATAAAGATTACATGCTACGTCTTATAAATATTGAAAGCTAAAATTGTGATAGGAACTATGTCTTCCACCTGGGACCTCCAATGTCTTCCACCTGGGACCTCCAAGGGGCAGATATCGTTAAGATTGGGAATCTCATATTTATTGGTACCTGAGCCTGCATTTTATTTATCGGGAATCGTCTGAGGTTACCATGGGGCGGTATGGGGGACTGGCTAGTGCCTGGTAAAAGCGGGATGTAGCCTACAACCATTGTTCAGTGCTGGGAGATACAGCGTGATGTAAGAACTGCACCAATTTCTAAATAGAGTGTTTCACTTCACAAAATCTGCGCCATTCATATAACAACAGATCTAATGACTTTCTCTTTGTGACTGTATATAACATATTGACTTGTCCACTTTGCAACATCTCGTATATTTTTATAATCACTGCTTAAATGTTAGATTGAATATATCACTTTTACAGCTTCATTCCTCTTGCTCTATAAATCGCACCCCTGAAGCCTCATGAGGCCAAACATTACCAGTAATGGGCGTCCAATCAGCCTGTAAAAAATGACTGGTGATGGTGGTAACAGAAGTGTGTATAAATAAATATATATATATATATATATATATATATATATAACCAATTGTTGGTACGGGTCTAATCAAGGGTACTCTGGTAAGGGTCTCATCAAATGTGTATGTACTATACGTTCACTGTGAAAGCGCCCAATATCCGCCCCAGTAGCAATAGTAGGCACTGCCTCATCCATCAATCCATTGTGTGATTATCCTGACGATTGGTGGCAGTGGTGGGATATCTTCCTGATCTCCCTGACAATCAGACATGAGACCACACACCTAAGGGGTACTTTGCATGCTGCGACATCGCAGGCCGATGCTGCGATGCCGAGCGCGATAGTCCCCGCCCCCATCGCAGCGGCGATATCCTTGTGATAGCTGCCGTAGCGAACATTATCGCTACTGCAGCTTCACATGGACTCACCTGCCCTGCGACCGTCGCTCTGGCCGGCAACCCGCCTCCTTGTTAAGGGGCGGGTCGTGCGGCATCACAGCGACGTCACACGGCAGGCGGCCAATCGGAGCGGAGGGGCGGAGATGAGTGGGATGTAAACATCCCGCCCACCTCCTTCCTTCCGCATATCCTACGGAAGCCGCAGTGACGCCGGTAGGAGATGTTCCTCGCTCCTGCGGCTTCACACACAGCGATGTGTGGTGCCGCAGGAACGAAGAACAACATCAGACTGTCGCGTCAGCATAATTATGGATTACGCCGATGCTGCACCGATGATACAATTACGACGCTTTTGCGCTCGTTAATCGTATCATCAAGCCTTTACACACTACGATGTCGCCTGCGATGCCGGATGTGTGTCACTTTCAATTTGACCCCACCGACATCGCACCTGCGATATCGTAGTGTGCAAAGCCCGCCTAATACTATAGCATCGGCTCATCATCTATTACTGCCGACAACCAGACCGTATATGCTGTGTGAGAAGTTGTCAGCCCTGTTGACTGGTGTTGACATCACTGATATACTATAATTACTGTTACCAGTTAGCTTTTCCGCATTGTGCGCCAAATGTATAAAGAAGCTTGTATGGCAGAATACAGTTAGTTCCAGAAATATTTGGACAGTGACACAATTTTTGCGAGTTGGGCTCTGCATGCCACCACATTGGATTTGAAATGAAACCTCTACAACAGAATTCAAGTGCAGATTGTAACGTTTAATTTGAAGGTTTGAACAAAAACATCTGATAGAAATTGTAGGAATTGTCACATTTCTTTACAAACACTCCACATTTTAGGAGGTCAAAAGTAATTGGACAAATAAACCAAACCCAAACAAAATATTTTTATTTTTAATATTATGTTGCGAATCCTTTGGAGGCAATCACTGCCTTAAGTCTGGAACCCATGGACATCCCCAAACGCTGGGTTTCCTCCTTCTTAATGCTTTGCCAGGCCTTTACAGCCGCAGCCTTCAGGTCTTGCTTGTTTGTGGGTCTTTCCGTCTTAAGTCCTGGATTTGAGCAAGTGAAATGCATGCTCAATTGGGTTAAGATCTGGTGATTGACTTGGCCATTGCAGAATGTTCCACTTTTTTGCACTCATGAACTCCTGGGTAGCTTTGGCTGTATGCTTGGGGCCATTGTCCATCTGTACTATGAAGCGCCGTCCGATCAACTTTGCGGCATTTGGCTGAATCTGGGCTGAAAGTATATCCCGGTACACTTCAGAATTCATCCGGCTACTCTTGTCTGCTGTTATGTCATCTATAAACACAAGTGACCCAGTGCCATTGAAAGCCATGCATGCCCATGCCATCACGTTGCCTCCACCATGTTTTACAGAGGATGTGGTGTGCCTTGGATCATGTGCCGTTCCCTTTCTTCTCCAAACTTTTTTCTTCCCATCATTCTGGTACAGGTTGATCTTTGTCTCATCTGTCCATAGAATACTTTTCCAGAACTGAGCTGGCTTCATGAGGTGTTTTTCAGCAAATTTACCTCTGGCCTGTCTATTTTTGGAATTGATGAATGGTTTGCATCTAGATGTGAACCCTTTGTATTTACTTTCATGGAGTCTTCTCTTTACTGTTGACTTAGAGACAGATACACCTACTTCACTGAGAGTGTTCTGGACTTCAGTTGATGTTGTGAACGGGTTCTTCTTCACCAAAGAAAGTATGCGGCGATCATCCACCACTGTTGTCATCCGTGGACGCCCAGGCCTTTTTGAGTTCCCAAGCTCACCAGTCAATTCTTTTTTTCTCAGAATGTACCCGACTGTTGATTTTGCTACTCCAAGCATGTCTGCTATCTCTCTGATGGATTTTTTCTTTTTTTTCAGCCTCAGGATGTTCTGCTTCACCTCAATTGAGAGTTCCTTAGACCGCATGTTGTCTGGTCACAGCAACAGCTTCCAAATGCAAAACCACACACCTGTAATCAACCCCAGACCTTTTAACTACTTCATTGATTACAGGTTAACGAGGGAGACGCCTTCAGAGTTAATTGCAGCCCTTAGAGTCTCTTGTCCAATTACTTTTGGTCCCTTGAAAAAGAGGAGGCTATGCATTACAGAGCTATGATTCCTAAACCCTTTCTCTGATTTGGATGTGAAAACTCTCATATTGCAGCTGGGAGTGTGCACTTTCAGCCCATATTATATATAGAATTGTATTTCTGAACATGTTTTTGTAAACAGCTAAAATAACAAAACTTGTGTCACTGTCCAAATATTTCTGGACCTAACTGTATATCTGTATATACGGCACTTTATGTAGCCTATATGGCAGCACGGCTCTCTCCTACACAGGGTTAATAGAAGACCTCCAGGTTCCCCCCCATCCATGTTCCCAGGCTCTGAAGACACCTTGGCCGGCAGATCATTAACCCAACTGCTCTTGACTTTTGGCCAAGACTCCTGGAAGGAGGGGGAGGGGAGGGAGTCTGTTTCCTGTGAGGAGTTTATTTTCAGGCGGAGGGGATTATAATATAATCCTGGAATCACCTGAACGGTCGTCCTGACATCTGCGTATAAATAATCGGTCCGATATAAAGTGGGACGAGTGTCATTTGTATGTCACTCCGTATGTCATGCCAGTGCTATGGTGCTATGTCAGTGTGTGATTTTTTTTTCTCACATAGCCTTCGTATGATATGCATTTTTATCATCCTTTTTTACATCCTAGAATACTCTATGTAAATTTTTGCTACTTATCAGAAATAATGCAATCAAATATAAACATGTAGATAGATAGATAAAAATAAATGCATGGGGTCCCCCTATTTTTGATAACCAGTCAAGGTAAAGCAGACAGCTGGGGGCTGTTATTATCAGACTGGGAAGGTCCATGGTTATTTGGTCCTTCCCAGACTAAAAATAGCACCCCACAGCCGCCCCAGAAGGGGAATATACGTTAGATGCTCCAAATCTGGTACTTGTCCTGGCTCTTTCTTATTTCCCTGGTGCGGTGGCAATCAGGGTAATACTTTAGGGGTTGATGACAGCTGCGTAGTGACAGCTGTCATCAAGCCAAGGGTTAGTAATGGAGAGGCATCTATCAGAAATCCCCATTACTAACTCAGTAAATAAAAAACAAAAAAACCCTCACACAAATATAGTTTATTTTTTAAAAAAAACACTCCCCAACTCTTTCCCTGGTTCACCAACTTATTTACAAAAAAACCCATGCAGGTCCATTGTAGTCCAGGGTTTCTGACGTGGTCCAGGGAATCTGACGTAGTACACAAATGTAAATGAGAAAAACATAAAAAGAGAGAAAAACACCAAGACACTGTCCCTTTTTCACCAATTAATTTGAATGCAAACTTCCCAGATTTTAAGTAGTCCAGCAATTCCCGCGACGATCCCCGACTCCGACGATAAAAGGATATGGAGCCTGAGAACGAGGTCTCAGAACAAGGTTCCGTAGACTTTGCGCAGCAGCCACTCCTGGCTCACGATGCACTTCTCCGCACTCCCGGCGACTCTGATGAGCGGTGACGTCAGGAACTGAGAGGGATGACGTTCTTGACGTCATCGCTTATCAGAGTCGCTGGGTCTCGCGGACCGCAGCCTGAGCTAGAAGAGGCCTTTTATTGTCGGACTCGGGGAAAGTCGTGGGAGCCACTGGACTACATCAGACCTTCCTTGGATTTCTTTTTTTTAAAATAACTTGGTGAACTGGAGGAAGCGTTGAGGAGTGTTTTATCAAATAAACTATTTTTGCGTGTGTCTTTTTGCTTTTTACTTACTGGGTTTGTATTGGGGGTGTCTGATACACAGCTCTCTATTACTAAGCCCTGGGCTTGATACCAACTTACATTACACAGCTGACATCAAACCCAACTACCCTATTGCCACCACACCAGGGCATTCGGGAAGAGTCTGGGCGAAGCACCAGAATTGGAGCATCTAGGGATGTGACAATTCTGAGGCAGCTGCGGGCTGCTATTATTAGGCTGAGAGGGGCCCAAACACCTAGAAACTTTCCATCTTCATAATACCAGCCCTCAGCTGTCTGCTTTAACTTTGTTGGTTATCAAAAATAGGGAAAACCCCAAATCATTTTTATAATTTATTCATTAGGTTAAACCAGGCTAAACACCCTTTAGTGCCACATGCTTAAAGGTGCAAGTGTATAATATGTAGGGGGGTTGAACTCACCTGTTTTAAACACAAATGTGAGCGAACCCTAAAGTTGACGCAAGGGTGCCATAGTGCTACTGCATGTGGTTAGCAGCCATGTCCATGAGTGGGGGTAGATGGCGGCATGAGTATACCTTAGTATTACTGCACACCTTTGCACTCAATAGTGGCTGGATTCGGCTTTTGGTCACGTGGCTGCCGCACGACACTAACTAAGCTCATTCTTAGCGGACTGTTATGTGCATTTTGTGCCATGAATCTGCAGCAAAGTAATCCACAATGCTGAGGGCGAAACCTAAGATGAAAATCACATAAAGCTTGTGAAATGGTGGACATTCATTTCTGCAAATTCAAAAGTTTACATACACTAAGAGTACTATGCCTTTAAACAATATGGGACCGCCCATATGATGATGTCATGTCTTTGGAAGCTTCTGATAGGTTTATTGGCAACATCTGCGTTAATTACAGACACACATGTGGATATATTGTAATGCACACCTGGGTCACACTGCTTCTTTGTGACGCACCATGGGAAAGTCAAATAATAATCATTGTCATTTTTTATTATTGTCTTATTGTTATTGATTGTTGCTTCTTTATGATTATTTGATATTAATTTTACCTTTTCTCATCGCTTCAATCTTTCTAATTGGACCTTTTTGTAATTATATGTTCTGCATTTTTTCTTTCATACTTTTTATGACTCTTTTTTTACGTAGTCCTGATCCACTCTTTTTGACACATGTTGTATTTGGGTGTGGGGGGGGAGAATTATGCTCTTTATTCAATAGTCGATACATATATACGGTTATATGGTGAGGGTCCGCAACACAGACTGATAGAGGGAATATATATATGTCTATATCGCAAGAGATGGATACATGGGTGTATACTACCCCATGGAAGTCAACTCCACTCCCTGACATAAGCTCCATGTAGGGATAATCCGGACCCCTCATCTGCTCCCGGGCAGGTTGGGGGGTCTTCAGTATGAGTGCAGCGGTGATTGTGGAGGAATGTGCACGGTTATTGCCGGCTGTCAGGCTGTTATTGTTAGGGGCCACATATTGTGTATGTTATGTGTGATGTTCTGCAGCTGCCGGGGTCAGATACTGGTATACACTGGGGGGTGGAGGGGGTCTGTTGTTTTGAGAAAAAAAATCTCCTTTACATTTGGATTATTATGGGCTGGAATTATTCTACTTAGATACAGAATGGGTGACCCAGGGGCGGACAATACATTGGTGCAACCTGTGCAGCCGCACAGGGGCCCGAGGGGTGAGGGGGGCCAAACCTGCCTCTAAAACAGGAGGAATTGTGCAATTTGATAAGCTATTTGACTATAAAGGGCCTGTACATTATTCTTACACGGGGCCCTTTTCTCTCTGTGTCCGCCAGTGGCCCGGTGACCAATGGGGCTTGTTGCAGTACATGAGGGTCCGGTAAGAGGGGGTCTTACAGTTCTGAGCAGGGGTGATGGCAATAATACACTCGCATTCCACGGACTCACCTGAGGTTGAGACATTATGCGAGTCAGCCCAACCACCGATGGTTTCTCCTCACTTCCCCAAAGGTGGGGAGAGAGAAATGGTGGCAGTCTTTGTCTCTACACAGGAAGTGGTGGCAGTCTTTGTCTCTACACAGGAAGTGGTGGCAGTCTTTGTCTCTAACAGGAATTGGTGGCAGTCTTTGCCTCTATACAGGAAGTGGTGGCAGTCTTTGCCTCTATACAGGAAGCGGTGGCAGTCTTTGCCTCTATACAGGAAGTGGATACAGTCTTTGTCTCTAACAGGAATTGGTGGCAGTCTTTGCCTCTATACAGGAAGTGGATGCAGTCTTTGTCTCTACACAGGAAGTGGTGGCAGTCTTTGCCTCTATACAGGAAGTGGATGCAGTCTTTGTCTCTACACAGGAAGTGGTGGCAGTCTTTGCCTCTATACAGGAAGTGGATGTAGTCTTTGTCTCCTCTACACAGGAGGTTTTGGCAGTCTTTGCCTCTATATAGGAAGTGGATGCAGTCTTTGCCTCTACACAGGAAGTGGTGGCAATCTTTGTCTCTACACAGGAAGTGGTGGTAGTCTTTGCCTCTATACAGGAAGTGGTGGCAGTCTTTGCCTCTACACAGGAAGTAGTGGCAGTCTTTGCCTTTATACAGGAAGTGGATACAGTCTTTGTCTCTACACAGGAAGTGGTGGCAGTCTTTGCCTCTATACAGGAAGTGGATGTAGTCTTTGTCTCTACACAGGAAGTGGTGGCAATCTTTGTCTCTACACAGGAAGTGGTGGTAGTCTTTGCCTCTATACAGGAA
Organism: Anomaloglossus baeobatrachus; assembly: GCF_048569485.1. Taxonomy (NCBI): domain Eukaryota; kingdom Metazoa; phylum Chordata; class Amphibia; order Anura; family Aromobatidae; genus Anomaloglossus; species Anomaloglossus baeobatrachus. The sequence continues at coordinate 694,189,749 of NC_134355.1, read as the reverse complement.
GTGGTGGCAGTCCTTGTCTCTACACAGGAAGTGGTGGCAGTCTTTGCCTCTATACAGGAAGTGGATGCAGTCTTTGCCTCTACACAGAAAGTGATGGCAGTCTTTGTCTCTGTACAGTAGGTGGTTGCAGTCTTTGCCTCTACACAGGAAGTGATGGCAGTCTTTGCCTCTATACAGGAAGCGGTGGCAGTCTTTGCCTCTACACAGGAGGTGGTTGCAGACTTTGCCTCTACACAGAAAGTGGTGGCAGTCTTTGTCTCTGTACAGTAGGTGATTGCAGTCTTTGCCTCTACACAGGAAGTGGTGGTAGTCTTTGCCTCTATACAGGAAGTGGTGGCAGTCTTTGTCTCTGCACAGGAAGTGGTGGCAGTCTTTGCCTCTATACAGGAAGTGGTGGCAGTCTTTGCCTCTACACAGGAAGTGGTGGCAGTCTTTGCCTCTATACAGGAAGTGGATGCAGTCTTTGCCTCTACACAGGAAGTGGTGGCAGTCTTTGCCTCTACACAGGAAGTGGTGGCAGTCTTTGCCTCTATACAAGAAGTGGATGCAGTCTTTGCCTCTACACAGGAAGTGGTGGCAGTCTTTGCCTCTACACAGGAAGTGGTGGCAGTCTTTGCCTTTATACAGGAAGTGGATGCAGTCTTTGCCTCTATACTGGAAGTAGATGCAGTCTTTGCCTCTACACAGGAAGTCGTGGCAGTCTTTCCCTCTACACAGGAAGTGGTGGCAGTCTTTGCCTCTATACAGGAAGTGGATGCAATCTTTGCCTCTACACAGGAAGTGGTGGCAGTCTTTCCCTCTACACAGGAAGCGGTGGCAGTCTTTGTCCCTATGCAGGAAATGGTGGCAATCTTTGTCTCTATGCAAGAAGTGGTGGCAGTCTTTGCCTCTACACAGGAAGTGGTGGCAGTCTTTGCCTCTATACAGGAAGTGGTGGCAGTCTTTGTCTCTATGCAAGAAGTGGTGGCAATCTTTGTCTCTATGCAGGAAGTGGTGGCAGTCTTTGCCTCTACACAGGAAGTGGTGGCAGTCTTTGTCTCTACACAGGAAGTGGTGTCAGTCTTTGCCTCTATGCAGGAAGTGGTGGCAGTCTTTGCCTCTATGCAGGAAGTGGATGCAGTCTTTCCCTCTACACAGGAAGTGGTAGCAGTCTTTGCCTCTATACAGGAAGTGGATGCAGTCTTTGCCTCTATACTGGAAGTAGATGCAGTCTTTGCCTCTACACAGGAAGTGGTGGCAGTTTTTCCTTCTACACAGGAAGTGGTAGCAGTCTTTGCCTCTATACAGGAAGTGGATGCAGTCTTTCCCTCTACACAGGAAGCGGTAGCAGTCTTTGTCTCTATGCAGGAAGTGGTGGCAATCTTTGTCTCTATGCAGGAAGTGGTGGCAATCTTTGTCTCTATGCAGGAAGTGGTGGCAATCTTTCTCTCTATGCAGGAAGTGGTGGCAATCTTTGTCTCTATGCAAGAAGTGGTGGCAGTCTTTGCCTCTACACAGGAAGTGGTGGCAGTCTTTGCCTCTATACAGGAAGTGGTGGCAGTCTTTGTCTCTATGCAGGAAGTGGTGGCAATCTTTGTCTCTATGCAGGAAATGGTGGCAATATTTGTCTCTATGCAAGAAGTGGTGGCAGTCTTTGCCTCTACACAGGAAGTGGTGGCAGTCTTTGCCTCTATACAGGAAGTGGTGGCAGTCTTTGTCTCTATGCAAGAAGTGGTGGCAATCTTTGTCTCTATGCAGGAAGTGGTGGCAGTCTTTGCCTCTACACAGGAAGTGGTGGCAGTCTTTGTCTCTACACAGGAAGTGGTGGCAGTCTTTGCCTCTATGCAGGAAGTGGTGGCAGTCTTTGCCTCTATGCAGGAAGTGGATGCAGTCTTTGCCTCTACACAGGAAGTGGTGGCAGTCTTTGCTTCTACACAGGAAGTGGTGGCAGTCTTTGCTTCTATACTGGAAGTAGATGCAGTCTTTGCCTCTACACAGGAAGTGGTGGCAGTCTTTCCCTCTACACAGGAAGTGGTAGCAGTCTTTGCCTCTATACAGGAAGTGGATGCAGTCTTTGCCTCTACACAGGAAGTGGTGGCAGTCTTTGCCTCTATACAGGAAGTGGATGCAGTCTTTGCCTCTATACTGGAAGTAGATGCAGTCTTTGCCTCTACACAGGAAGTGGTGGCAGTTTTTCCCTCTACACAGGAAGTGGTAGCAGTCTTTGCCTCTATACAGGAAGTGGATGCAGTCTTTCCCTCTACACAGGAAGCGGTAGCAATCTTAGTCTCTATGCAGGAAGTGGTGGCAATCTTTGTCTCTATGCAGGAAGTGGTGGCAATCTTTGTCTCTATGCAGGAAGTGGTGGCAATCTTTCTCTCTATGCAGGAAGTGGTGGCAATCTTTGTCTCTATGCAAGAAGTGGTGGCAGTCTTTGCCTCTACACAGGAAGTGGTGGCAGTCTTTGCCTCTATACAGGAAGTGGTGGCAGTCTTTGTCTCTATGCAAGAAGTGGTGGCAATCTTTGCCTCTACACAGGAAGTGGTGGCAGTCTTTGCCTCTATACAGGAAGTGGTGGCAGTCTTTGTCTCTATGCAAGAAGTGGTGGCAATCTTTGTCTCTATGCAGGAAGTGGTGGCAATCTTTCTCTCTATGCAGGAAGTCGTGGCAGTTTTTGTCTCTATGCAGGAAGTGGTGGAAGTCTTTGTCTCTGTACAGTAAGTGGTGGCAGTCTTTGTCTCTACACAGGAAGTGGTGGCAGTCTTTGTCTCTACACAGGAAGTGGTGGCAGTCTTTGCCTCTATGCATGAAGTGGTGGCAGTCTTTGGCTCTACACAGGAAGTGGTGGCAGTCTTTGCTTCTACACAGGAAGTGGTGGCAGTCTTTGCCTCTATACTGGAAGTGGATGCAGTCTTTGCCTCTATACTGGAAGTAGATGCAGTCTTTGCTTCTACACAGGAAGTGGTGGCAGTCTTTGCCTCTATACTGGAAGTGGATGCAGTCTTTGCCTCTATACTGGAAGTAGATGCAGTCTTTGCCTCTACACAGGAAGTGGTGGCAGTCTTTCCCTCTACACAACCTGACCTGAGGAAGGGGAAATTTTTATCCCTGAAACGCGTTGTGGCACAGTATTCATAATAAAATCCTTTAAAATCATCACCTTAACTTCATCCTTAGCAGCGCAGCCATACCGTGGTTTTTTTTTTTCCTTTGATTCTCATATCTCCGTTTGGAGCTCACGGGGCTGCTGCAGCTAATCCTGGCATTTTCCTGCGTCTACCAACGCTTACCTGAAGGGCTGGTGAGTCAGCGGCATCGCTTTCACGGGACCGTCCATCCCAGAGGAGGAGCTGCAATTCAGCGCTGGTCTGGCGGCTGCGATCTCTACGTGGAATCGATTGAGTGAGCAGCCACCTAGGACAGGACTCCTGGGGGTTTGATAGGACCGGCTCCCTGTAGCTGCCGAGCTGTACACCCTGTAATCCCTTAAGGCTAACTCCCCAGCGCTGTACCTGATGTACAACAGTACCAGGTGAGTGTGTCCATCACACTGCTTTATCTGTATAACCAGTTTTCACACAGGAGCGCCCTCTCTGTCCTTTTGTTTCCCTCTACACAGGAAGTGATAGCAGTCTTTGCCTCTATGCAGGACGTGGTGGAATTATTTGCCTCTACACAGGAAGTGGTGGCAATCTTTGTCTCTATGCAAGAAGTGGTGGCAGCCTTTGCCTCTATACAGGATGGGGATGCAGTCTTTGTCCCTGTACAGGAAGTGGTGGCAGTCTTTCTCTCTATGCAGGAAGTGGTGGCAGTTTTTGTCTCTATGCAGGAAGTGGTGGAAGTCTTTGTCTCTGTACAGTAAGTGGTGGCAGTCTCTGTCTCTACACAGGAAGTGGTGGCAGTCTTTGCCTCTACGCAGGAAGTGGATGCAGTCTTTGTCTCTATGCAGGAAGTGGTGGCAGTCTTCGCCTCTATACAGGAAGTGGATGTAGTCTTTGCCTCTACACAGGAGGTTTTGGCAGTCTTTGCCTCTATACAGGAAGTGGATGCAGTCTTTGCCTCTACACAGGAAGTGGTGGCAATCTTTGTCTCTACACAGGAAGTGGTGGTAGTCTTTGCCTCTATACAGGAAGTGGTGGCAGTCTTTGTCAATACACAGGAAGTGGTGGCAATCGTTGTCTCTACACAGGAAGTGGTGGCAGTCTTTGCCTCTATACAGGAAGTGGATGCAGTCTTTGCCTCTACACAGGAGGTGGTGGCAGTCTTTGTCTCTACACAGGAAGTGGTGGCAGTCTTTGCCTCTACACAGGAAGTGGTTACAGACTTTCCCTCTACACAGGAAGTAATGGTAATCTTTGCCTCTTTACAGGAAGTGGTGGCAGTCTTTGTCTCTGCACAGGAAGTGGTGGCAGTCTTTGCCTCTATACAGGAAGTGGATGCAGTCTTTGCCTCTACACAGGAAGTGGTGGTAGTCTTTGCCTCTACACAGGAAGTGGTGGCAGTCTTTGCCTCTATACAGGAAGTGGATGCAGTCTTTGCCTCTATACTGGAAGTAGATGCAGTCTTTGCCTCTATACAGGAAGTGGTGGTAGTCTTTGCCTCTACACAGGAAGTGGTGGTAGTCTTTGCCTCTACACAGGAAGTGGTGGTAGTCTTTGCCTCTACACAGGAAGTGGTGGCAGTCTTTGCCTCTATACAGGAAGTGGATGCAGTCTTTTCCTCTATACTGGAAGTAGATGCAGTCTTTGCCTCTACACAGGAAGTGGTGGCAGTCTTTCCCTCTACACAGGAAGTGGTGGCAGTCTTTGCCTCTATACAGGAAGTGGATGCAGTCTTTGCCTCTACACAGGAAGTGGTGGCAGTCTTTCCCTCTACACAGGAAGCGGTGGCAGTCTTTGTCTCTATGCAGGAAGTGGTGGCAATCTTTGTCTCTATGCAGGAAGTGGTGGCAATCTTTGTCTCTACACAGGAAGTGGTGGCAGTCTTTCCCTCTACACAGGAAGCGGTGGCAGTCTTTGCCTCTATGCAGGAAGCGGTGGCAGTCTTTGTCTCTATGCAGGAAGTGGTGGCAATCTTTGTCTCTATGCAGGAAGTGGTGGCAATCTTTGTCTCTATGCAGGAAGTGGTGGCAGCCTTTGCCTCTACACAGGAAATGTTGGCTGTCTTTGCCTCTATACAGGAAGTGGTGGCAGTCTTTGTCTCTATGGAGGAAGTGGTGGCAATCTTTCTCTCTATGCAGGAAGTCGTGGCAGTCTTTGTCTCTATGCAGGAAGTGGTGGAAGTCTTTGTCTCTGTACAGTAAGTGGTGGCAGTCTTTGGCTCTACACAGGAAGTGGTGGCAGTCTTTGTCTCTACACAGGAAGTGGTGGCAGTCTTTGTCTTTACACAGGAAGTGGTGGCAGTCTTTGCCTCTATGCAGGAAGTAGATGCAGTCTTTGCCTCTACACAGGAAGTGGTGGCAATCTTTCTCTCTACACAGGAAGTGGTGGCAGTCTTTGCCTCTATGCAGGAAGTGGTGGCAGTCTTTGTCTCTATGCAGGAAGTGGTGGCAATCTTTGTCTCTACGCAGGAAGTGGTGGCAGTCTTTGCTTCTACACAGGAAGTGGTGTCAGTCTTTGTCTCTATGCAGGAAGTGGTGGCAGTCTTTGTCTCTACACAGGAAGTAGTGGCAGTCTTTGTCTCTACACAGGAAGTGGTAGGATCTTTTTATTCTCCATAAAGTGTGGGTAGGTCTTGCATGCATATAGACTTAAGACAAATATTGGGAAGTAAAAGAAAAGATGTTCCAGGACCTATAGTGCAGGCAGAATTTTGATGACGAGATATCATCTACTGAAAAGTTTGGATGGTGCGTTATAGGGTACAAGAATCAGGAGAGACCCTGGATATTTTACACTGGTAAGATCTCAAAATTCGTTTTAAGTGCATCAATTATGTTTTTACTCTGGTCTTGTGTAATCTGTGGTAATACACTTTAGCTAGACGTGGGTTGATGGTTGAATAATCGTTGAACAATGGTCTGGTGAACAATGGTTACCCGGGGGCCATGCACATTTTAGTCCATACTGACCACTATTCTTCTATAAACTGGTCCTACATGTTCAGTGACAAGGTGGACGGCCGAACATTGTTTGTCTCCCATCCTGGGAACATTCTTCTCAGAAGGATCTTTTGTGGATTAGCAGCTGTCAGGGGAAACTTTTAAACCCGCCTGACTCCATTCCAAACAAAATTATCTTTAGGTGGGTTAAGATTAACCGAGCACTCATTTTTGCTGACCAATGGAAGACAATAATCGTCTGCCATTTTACAAATTGTCATCTTAAAGTCACAAACATTTCAATAGTCGTTATTCCAAGAATGGATTTTATAAAGGAAAAATCTAAAAACACGAAGACAAACTAGTCTCATGGTTCATCTGGTGAGGTAGATAGGTAAGCTGCAGGCCAGAATTACCGATACAGACCGGAGATATTCGTGTTACAAGATACAATGGAGTTGGCTTAGCTGGATGACACGTAGAACAGCAGTGTCATGATTCCTCTGTGCAGAGCATCGTGCACACAGGTGATGCTCTGCTGCGCCTTCCTAAATTACGGAGCCGGCAGTGACATGTTTCCTTTGTGCAGAGCATCTTGCATTTGGAGATGCTCTGCTGTGTTTCTTTGAGTACTGGCTGGCAGGTTGACTGACAGCACAGGATTGCATGCAGGTTCTGGGAGGTGCTGATTACTCAGGTGTTCCACCTTCCTGGTAATTGCTCTGTTTCATTACTGAGCATGCTCTCCCAGAACCTCGCCAGTCGTACTCTCTGGTTCTGCAGTTGTGCTCTTGGCTTGTGTTTGTGATTGTATTCGGATCTAAGTTTCTTGACTCTGGGCCATTGTTTGACTCCTCTCTGCCCGCTCCCTGTTCTTGTCATTACCTCCTGGCTTCTGACCCCGGATTGTTATTTGACTTTACTCTGCCCACTCTCTGTTCTTGCCATTACCTCCTGGCTTCTGACCCCGGATTGTTATTTGACTTTACTCTGCTCACTCCCTGTTCTTGTCGTTACCTCCTGGCTTCTGACCCCGGATTGTTATTTGACTTTTCTCTGCCCACTCCCTGTTCTTGTCGTTACCTCCTGGCTTCTGACCTCAGATTGTTGTTTGACTTTTCTCTACTCACTTCCTGTTCTTGTCATTACCTCCTGGCTTCTGACCCCGGATTGTTATTTGACTTTACTCTGCTCACTCCCTGTTCTTGTCGTTACCTCCTGGCTTCTGACCCCGAATTGTTATTTGACTTTTCTCTGCCCACTCCCTGTTCTTGTCATTACCTCCTGGCTTCTGACCCCGGATTGTTATTTGACTTTTCTGTGCCCACTCCCTGTTCTTGTCATTACCTCCTGGCTTCTGACCCCGAATTGTTATTTGACTTTTCTCTGCCCACTCCCTGTTCTTGTCATTAGCTCCTGGCTTCTGACCCCGGATTGTTATTTGACTTTTCTCTGCTCACTCCCTGTTCTTGTCATTACCTCCTGGCTTCTGACCACGGATTGTTATTTGACTTTTCTCTGCCCACTCCCTCTTCTTGTAATTACCTCCTGGCTTCTGACCCCGGATTGTTATTTGACTTTTCTCTGCTCACTCCCTGTTCTTGTCTTTACCTCCTGGCTTCTGATCTCGGACCATTACCTTGGCTTCTGATCTTGTCTCTGTCTGCTTCCTGAATCTAATACGTACTCTCCTGGAATTCTAACTCTCGGCCTGTGACTTGACTGCATTTCTGCTTACTCCCTGTGTCCTCCTGTTTCCTGACCCCAGCTTGTCTGACTACCCTTCCATCTATACAATCTATACAATAGTGACTGCCATCACAAGCAGAACTGGAAATGCTGATCTCACCAAGTAAGGTGCGGAACAGAGTAGCTGGATATGCCGGACAACAAGTGGGACAGCAGGGAACAGTGAAGATGGATATGCTGGAGAGCCCGTGGAACAATGGAGCTGTAGATATCTTGAATGGACACCTTGGAACAGCAGAACTGAGTACAATAGAGTTGAGTTTGCAAACATGCACCTTGACACTAGTGAACGGACAGGCACTTTTGTACAACTGTACAGCTGAACTGAGTTATGGACAGGAACCTTGGAACAGCAGAGCCAAGTGTGCAGACAGGCATTACCTGAATACTCAGGCAGCAAACTGCTACCTTAGTCATCCTAGGAGAGAGACATCATGGTAACCCAATGCAAAACACAGAAGATGGGTGCCGGTTCCAATATTGCACTGCCGATCATTTTGTTATACCAGAGGAGGTCGTGACGACATGGACTCTGTCAGTGCCTAGCATGGGTTACGTTTCTTAAAATTCAGCCAGACATGAAGATAGTTTATTTATAGATGGGGGATAAGCCCCTCATTGTTTCTACAAGACTCTTAGGGGTCTAGTGTTACAGTTCTTGTTGACTCATGTAATTGCCTTGGCCAGTGAAGGACAGATACCGAGACAAATCAATTATGCGATGTAACTTAGCTGTCTCTCCCTTGTCTCTGCCAGAGACCATTACACTAGGGATATTTTGTATATGGCTTAAAATCTAGCCAATGAAAGCCCAGTCTTATCCACCAATCGTGAAGACCCCAATGGTCTGAATGGAAAGCTCAGGGGTATAAGAAGAAGGACTGTCCATTACCCGGGTAGACTCTTGCTACATGATACCAATCTAGGATCTGCGGATCCGATGGCAAGCCATAGCTGAACCTGGATTATAACACTACATGGACCTCAGCATCGAATGCAAAGATTCAGCTTTGATATCAAGGACTACCTAAGGAAGGAATCCAGCTTGGGACAATCCAGTCACCTGACTACAGGCTTTGCAGTCCTCAGCCAGCTTCCTAAATCTGGTGTTATTCCATTCTCGATGGGTGCCCACCGAAAGCGGGGTGCTGCTGGATTGGAGGAAGTAGCCCTGGAAGCTCTGAGGCACGGACATTCTTACCCCTGGTGAGCAGCGGAAGGGTGAGACTCTTGTGTGTGTTGCTGGTTATGTGCTATGTGCCGTTAATATTTTGGGGATCCAATAAAGTCTTAATATTGTGGTTCCCTCACCCTGTGTTGTCTGAGTAGTGTTACGCCCACGGTTAAGGAGGCCGGCGTTCAGTTGGGATGAGCCCTGAGCCACGCTGTCTTTCTAAAGGCGACCGAATCAGAAGACGGGAGCACCCACTGACCCCCGTGTCTCCACAGGAGAGCACCCACTGACCCCCGTGTCTCCACAGGAGAGCACCCACTGACCTCCGTGTCTCCACAGGAGAGCACCCACTGACCCCCGTGTCTCCACAGGAGAGCACCCACTGACCCCCGTGTCTCCACAGGAGAGCACCCACTGACCCCCGTGTCTCCACAGGAGAGCACCCACTGACCCCCGTGTCTCCACAGGAGAGCACCCACTAACCCCTGTGTCTCCACAGGAGAGCACCCACTGACCCCCGTGTCTCCACAGGAGAGCACCCACTGACCCCCGTATCTCCACAGGAGAGCACCCACTGACCCCCGTATCTCCACAGGAGAGCACCCACTGACCCCCGTGTCTCCACAGGAGAGCACCCACTGACCCCTGTGTCTCCACAACTCCTACTTAGAAAGAAGGGGGAAGATAGCTACTGTACAAAGCATTGTTTGGCCCATATCTCCCAAATTTAGCATGGGGGAGGGGCTAAAGCAAACATTTGTGGCACTACAAGTACCATCACAAACTTCCTGGATCACACTACTTATGTGGTACATACCGGCCATTAACAATGAAGCCGGTCGCCTTCTTACATATTCTCACCCCCACCCGACTAAAGCCGTCGGGCTTGGTACCATTACCTTCCAGAGCAGCCTCTGCGATGGTGAGTATGCAGCCGCTGCGTTACTCAACAATCGAGGTGGGCGTGGCCAACGCAGGGCAGGAAATGGGCAATGCTTATCAAAGATGATGGCACTGTGTAGCTTCGGAGGCAGGGCGAGTGTGCAGCCGTCACATCATTTAAACAAGGGCGGGTGGGTGCAGGCAAGACGGAAGAGCACTCATCTTTCCGGTATGCTCCCCTTGACCCTTGATATAAAGGGAAGGAGGACTCAATCAATCTGGCAGGCATGTTCACCATGGAAGGGGCAGGGAACAGGCTTATAAAGGGGGAAGCAGGAGGAGGAGGAGAGACAGGAAGAGGCAGGAAACAGGCTTATGAAGGGGGAAGCAGGAGGAGGAGAGACAGGAAGAGGCAGGAAACAGGTTTATAAAGGGGGAAGCAGGAAGAGGAGAGACAGGAAGAGTCAGGAAACAGGTTTATAAAGGTGGGAAACAGGAGGAGGAGAGACAGGAAGAGGCAGGGAACAGGCTTATAAAGGGGAGAAACAGCAGGAGGAGGAGAGACAGGAAGAGGCAGGAAACAGGTTTATAAAGGGGGAAGCAGGAGGAGGAGAGACAGGAAGAGGCAGGAAACAGGCTTATAAAGGGGGAGGCAGGAGGAGGAGGAGAGACAGGAAGAGGCAGGAAACAGGTTTATAAAGGGGGAAGCAGGAGGAGGAGGAGAGACAGGAAGAGGCAGGGAACAGGTTTATAAAGGGGGAAGCAGGAGGAGGAGAGACAGGAAGAGGCAGGAAACAGGTTTATAAAGGGGGAAGCAGGAAGAGGAGAGACAGGAAGAGGCAGGGAACAGATTTATAAAGGGGGAAACAGAAGGAGGAGAGACAGGAAGAGGCAGGAAACAGGCTTATAAAGGGGGAGGCAGGAGGAGGAGAGACAGGAAGAGGCAGGAAACAGGCTTATAAAGGGGGAGGCAGGAGGAGGAGAGACAGGAAGAGGCAGGGAACAGGATTATAAAGGGGGAAGCAGGAGGAGGAGAAGAGACAGGAAGAGGCAGGGAACAGGATTATAAAGGGGGAAGCAGGAGGAGGAGGAGTGACAGGAAGAGGCAGGGAACAGGATTATAAAGGTGGGAAACAGGAGGAGGAGAGACAGGAAGAGGCAGGGAACAGGATTATAATGGGGGAAGCAGAAGGAGGAGAGACAGGAAGAGGCAGGGAACAGGTTTATAAAGGTATAAAGGGGGAAGCAGGAGGAGGAGGAGTGACAGGAAGAGGCAGGGAACAGGATTATAAAGAGGGAAGCAGAAGGAGGAGAGACAGGAAGAGGCAGGGAACAGGTTTATAAAGGGGGAAGCAGGAGGAGGAGAGACAGGAAGAGGCAGGGAACAGGATTATAAAGGGGGAAGCAGGAGAAGAAGAGACAGGAAGAGGCAGGGAACAGGATTATAAAGGGGGAAGCAGGAGGAGGAGGAGTGACAGGAAGAGGCAGGGAACAGGATTATAAAGGGGGAAGCAGGAGGAGGAGAGACAGGAAGAGGCAGGGAACAGGATTATAAAGAGGGAAGCAGAAGGAGGAGAGACAGGAAGAGGCAGGGAACCGGTTTATAAAGGGGGAAGCAGGAGGAGGAGAGACAGGAAGAGGCAGGGAACAGGATTATAAAGGGGGAAGCAGGAGAAGAAGAGACAGGAAGAGGCAGGGAACAGGTTTATTAAGGGGGAAGCAGGAGGAGGAGAGACAGGAAGAGGCAGGGAACAGGATTATAAAGGGGGAAGCAGGAGGAGGAAGAGGCAGGGAACAGGCTTATAAAGGGGGAAGCAGGAGAAGAAGAGACAGGAAGAGGCAGGGAACAGGTTTATTAAGGGGGAAGCAGGAGGAGGAGAGACAGGAAGAGGCAGGGAACAGGATTATAAAGGGGGAAGCAGGAGGAGGAGAGACAGGAAGAGGCAGGGAACAGGTTTATAAATGGGGAAGCAGGAGGAGGAAGAGAGACAGGAAGAGGCAGGGAACAGGATTATAAAGGGGGAAGCAGGAGGAGGAGAGACAGGAACAGGATTATAAAGGGGGAAGCAGAAGGAGGAGGAGAGACAGGAACAGGATTATAAAAGAGGGAATTATATATTTTTATTTGGAAAACGTCTGGAAATCTTCTTACTTCAATACAAATATCCAAGGTTGAGGAAGGACCGAAATGTCTATTATTCTGGGACAATGTCTAACACCACAAATATTTTTGCTGGTCTGTAGTGGGGGGAAATTTTGCAGTATCCTTGCTTACGCACTAGAAGTTGTGAGAAATAGACTTAATTTGCCCTAATCCTTTGTGTCTGCCATGAGTCCAAGGAGAACCCACCAGTTAACCTCAAATGAGCTGGCACATGTTATATCCTCACTGGTCCTTAGCTTTGGAGAGGATCCACCATTCAGCAGGACTTGATAAAACGCCTGAACCTGGTTCTCATTGATGGAGATTCCCTAAAATTTGAAGCAGTGTCACCCCATGTGGCTGAGGTTCTCCTGCAAGGAGTACAACAAGGTGAAAACTGGTATGAAAGGCCTCAGAAGGCTCAGCCTGATTACTGATGTCCTCTAGGATCCACTGTTGGACTTTCAGGAGCTCATCGCTATAAATCTCTAGTGATCAATCACATCTTCTACTAATTCCTCTTAAGATTTGACATGGAGAATATATTCCTAAAAGCAAACCCTGAAGCCTAGAGACACAATGAGGGCTCATGAGGGGATCACGTTACCACACGGCTTTGTCTTAGGTCTTTTGACAAGAAAAGACCAGAGTTTGGAGAAGCTGACATTCCAGGCCCACGCCCCATGCCCCAGACAATGGGGTCTGTCAACAAAGTCCCTGTTCTTCTGGAATATAGACCCTGACAGTCATTAATTCAGGATAAACACAGGTATGTGCCACAATTCCCCCTCCCCCCTGTCATATTAACTCATTGTTTGCCAAGGGCTCCTCAGCCCCAAGACTTGTCCTGTTCATCTCCAGACTTGTCTGAAGCATCATTGGAGGTCTGGGTGGGTCAATGAAAGACACACAATGAGCCGGAGAGATAACGATATGGAGAAATGAAGCTGTATATGGTATGTAGAGTATACAAACATGTAAGAAGATCATATATCACCTTGTCCAGAAAAGTGAGGCTTCAGAAACGAGACCACAGCACCTATGGTTAGATAGATGAGGCTGGCCATACACAATAATAGGGAACAATGGGAAACCTCCATAAACTTGAGATGGTTGGTCGGTCCTGTCAGAACAGTCAGGCGACTGTCCAGTATATATGCTGTATATACTGCCCTGTGCTTGGCACTACCTGCCTGACTTGTGTCTTTGGACCGATCACTGCTGATTAACCACTTTAGATGCTACAGTCAATAAGAACCGCTGCATCTAAGGAATTGACTAAGAAAGGACTCCCTCAGTGCTCATATGCCCCACTTCTAGGGGCGTCTGTTCTTATTTTACCTCCGAGCTTTGCCAATGCTGTGTAAATTAGGAAATTTGGCCAGAAATGCTCATGAAGCCCTTTCTCTCCTACTTTTACTGTGGCACAAAACATTAGGCACTGAAGCACCATTCTGTGAAAAATTGCAATTTTGTGGAATAAAAATACTTATTGCACCTTTAAATGAATTTCTGAGGTGCACAGTTTCCAAAATGGGGTCACATCTCTTGGGTTTCTTCTGCACTGATACCCCAGGGGCTCTGCAGATACAACATGGCATCGGAAAACAAGGCAAAATCTGTAATCAAAAAGCAAAATGTAGCCCTATCCCTTCCTAGCCCTGCCATGTGCCCAAGCATACATACCTCCACCTGCCTTAGGGTTTGAAAGGTTATAAATCTGTAAACTTTCAGACTTCCTAAAAAAATAATACGACGTGTAAAAACTAAGGTGAACATTACATAGAGGCAATGAAAGGTCCTTGAATATTGAGGATGGAGGAAACAGTCGATCCCCGAATACTAAGGATGGAGGCAACAAGTGGTCACTGAATATTGAGCATTTAGGAGACGAGTGGTCACTCAATACTAAGGACGGAGGAGACGGGCAGTCACCAAATACTGAGGATGGAGGAGACGGGCGGTCACTGAATACTGAGGATGGAGGAGACGGGCAGTCACCGAATACTGAGGACGAGGGAGACGGGCGGTCACTCAATACTAAGGACGGAGGAGACGGGCGGTCACCAAATACTGAGGATGGAGGAGACGGGCGGTCACTGAATACTGAGGATGGAGGAGACGGGCAGTCACCGAATACTGAGGATGGAGGTGACAGGCGGTCACCGAATACTGAGGATGGAGGCGATGGGCAGTCACTGAAAAATGAGGATGGAGGAGACGGGCGGTCACTGAATACTGAGGACGGAGGAGACGGGCAGTCACTGAATACTGAGGATGGAGGAGACAGGCGGTCACTGAATTCTGAGGATGGAGGCGATGGGCAGTCACTGAATATTGAGGATGGAGGAGACAGGTGGTCACTGAATACTGAGGATGAAGGCGATGGGCAGTCACTGAATACTGAGGATGGAGGAGACGGGCGGTCACTGAATACTGAGGATGGAGGAGACGGGCGATCACTGAATACTGAGGATGGAGGAGACGGGCGGTCACTGAATACTGAGGATGGAGGAGACGGGCGATCACTGAATACTGAGGATGGAGGAGACAGGTGGTCACTGAATACTGAGGATGGAGGAGACGGGCGGTCACTGAATACTGAGGATGGAGGAGACAGCGATCACTGAATACTGAGGAGGGAGGAGACGAGCGGTGACGGAATACTGAGGAGGGAGGAGACGAGTGGTGACGGAATACTGAGGATGGAGGAGACGGGCAGTCCCTGAATACTGAGGATGGAGGAGACGGGCGGTCCCTGAATACTGAGAGGATTTACATTTCTCTTTTCTACATTCGCTTTATATTTTCTGTGTATGACGCTTCCTACTGTGCGGCGTTTTTCCACACCTTCCTGAGACGTTTGGCCTGGACTGTATATACAGTATATATACATTGAATATTATCAGTATATATGTGCGGTGCGCCCGGCTTGTCCTCACAATCTTCCGTCATCTCCTCGCTCCGACTTCCCACGTAGGAAAATCTATAATGCTCTCAGCAGCTATTAAAATGCATTTCCTCCTGGAACTCTGCGCTGCTCAGAACAATGGCCATTAAGCTCTCGGTTTCCTGCGCGTTGCCTGGTATAACCTCCGCAGCCCCTCCTCCGCAGCCTTCACGTCTTCTCCGTCTCCTATTGTAGAGCAGGACTCCGGTCACACAGACGCTGTAATGGAGACGGTTCCTCTATTATAAATAATATACCAGACCCCTCGTTACTGCGCAACATCTGAACGTTTCCAATGTTACAGATCTGCTGCACCGGGCACCCGGTACCACATTATCTACTGCACAGATCATGTTCATGGTTTGGGGCCTTGTGGGTCATCGGGCTGCCAACTCTCCGGGGCACATTCTGCGCTCTTTTCTTCGTTTGGCACAGATAGTCACAATAGCCTCTCACTAAAACTTCTGACGGCAAAAATTAATCCATCCTCATTACTGTCGACACTCTTGAAAACTGGACAACCTCTTCCCAAACTCCAACTTGGGGTTCCTCACCCAACCCAAAGGGCCCAACCCGGCCTCTCAGCCTCACTAGTGGCTCCGAAGCAGCTGCCGATCCCTCAGACTGACCATTGTGACTTTCAGGACCAAAACACAACTCATAAAGGGTTTTTGAAGCTGCTCGAAAACTCACAAAAGCGAGCTGTCCTGCAGTAGGGTTTGTGGGACTCTTACCGAGGCCACACCATAAGGCCACAATTGAAGTACAATTTTTAACCAAAGAACTTCTGGAATTGAAACACAAGTAATTTATTCTAAAAATTCCTTTCAAGGGTCCATTTCTTTATCCCCCAATATTCCAAGTAGGAATCTGCTCCTTCCTTCCCAACCTAGGACTACTATGACCTCTCACTAACCCAACCATCTTCGCCAACTTGTTCTGCATTTGCCTGGGCTCAAGATAATAGGTGGACACAAACATTTTCACTGGGGGAAGCACAGCCCCACATATAAATAGGAGATATGTTGCAGACCACAATGAAATGTGAAAGTGTAGGACCTGAGGGCGATGAACAATCTCATGAACCTCCTGATCATAACTACTCCTAATGAATCCAACAAACCGGGGCATCTCCTGTATCATCCATCCACACTCACCTTGACCAAGTATTGTCCCATGTTTAAGGACCCTACAGAACATTGTCTTGTGTCTGAGACACAGCCTTTGCTTCTACTAAGTCTTGATCTGATGATGCTTCATGTTATAGTAAGGGATGTCCCACCGGAAGGTATCTGGGGAGACGTCCCTCATGATGACGTGTACCCTCTATTATTCATTGTAAGATTTTGGGTGAGGATATAAGCCACCGTAGCACCTCCAGATGTTCTCAGGAACGATTGTTTCTCTGCAGTACTGTTGCAGGTGGAGAGGACATCATTGTCCACATTGCATCTATTTCACTTGCTTCAATAGTTAGAAGTTTGGGTTTCTTTCCTGATGTTGAGACTCCACCAGTTGGGTAAAATTTCAGTAGGAGACCTTGGTCATCCAGTTCCAGGTCATCCAGTACTTGTTGGGATCAGGTTTTTCTAAAATGGACCATCATTCTGACAGTTTCAACCTATTTCTAGAGATTTCGACAGGTTGTGATAGCCTTCACATTTAGATCCCTTGTTTCTGACCCTCAACAGTTCTGACTATTCTCCCAATAGGCCTGAATACCAGCAACCTGGGTTTTGTCTGGCATCATCAGCTTTTTTGGGATTTCCAGGCTGAAGACACATCACATCTTGGTATTACGGCCACGGTTAGGCTTAGTCTTCACATTTCCATGCTGCAGTTATAAGTTTCAGTTGACCTTTATTGTGCCAATCTGCACATGTTCCACCAGTACATGGGCAGGTGACGGTGAATTGGCGGGGGCGTGCCGCGGCACTGCTGACATCATCACCCTGCTATAGGTCTACAGGGTCACATGATAACTGATAATTGTTTCAGTCATTTCATGAAGACTCCAGGTGACCAGCATCTGATGAAGGTCCGGTCCCTCTGACCCGGTGCTATTACTTCTGCACCCCATTAGTCTCTCTGTATATACCACATGACAGACTGGCTTAACAAGAATTATGTAGCCATGTTCCTTCCTAATAATCTGCAACCGGTTGATGGAGTCTTTAACCCTTCGACCTCTAGGCGCCTCCCTGGGTGAAGTTATCAGGAGATGACGGGCGGCCATGCTCCCTGCAGTGATTGATGGGACAGACTCACTTTTGTACACTGTGTAATGGGAGATGCGCTCAGGCATGTGACAGCCATGTGCTGGGCCAAAGGCCTGAGGATGAGGGATTAGACCATGTGTCCTGGTGCCTCCTGTACTAGCAGTGTATACAGAGTCTTACTCACTGGCGTAATGTGAAGCTTGTGGGTCCAAATGCAAAATCACCCACAGGGCCACCAACTTACACATGTCTTAAATAGCAATAGTCATTTCATGTGTGGCAAAGGGACCTTCTGGGCCCCTCTAGTCACCAGGGCCCAGGTGCAATTCCAACCCTTGCACCTATTGTACTTATGCACCTGGTCTTACTCATTCCTGGAGTACAAAGGTTGTCCATGTTGTCACCATATACCATGTGCTAATATCATGCTGTGTCGGATCCTATAGGTGCCCCAGAGTATGTAGAGGATGAGCGTGTGGGAGGCACAGAGGGACAGGAGGTGTAAAAGAGAGGCTCAGAGTCACAGGAGGGAAAAGAAAGACTGTGACCGTGTAAGGGAAGAAAGACCACCAGTGACAGAGGGTGGAAGTAACAGCCTTTAAGTGACCAAAGGAGAAAATAAGTGATTTAGTGTAAATCTAAGACTGTGACTGACAGAGGGTGTAAGTGACTGAGGGTGCATCTACAACTATGAGTGACAGAGGGTGTAAATGACTGAGGGTGCATCTACAACTATGAGTGACAGTGGGTGTAAATGACTGAGGGTGTATCTACAGCTACAGTATGAGTGACAGAGGGTGTAAATGACTGAGGGTGCATCTACAACTATGAGTGACAGAGGGTGTAAATGACTGAGGGAGCATCTACAACTATGAGTGACAGAGGGAGTAAATGACTGAGGGTGCATCTACAACTATGAGTGACAGAGGGTGTAAATGAGTGAGGGTGCATCTACAACTATGAGTGACAGAGGGTGTAAATGACTGAGGGTGCATCTACAATTATGAGTGACAGAGGATGGAAATGACTGAGGGTGCATCTACAATTATGAGTGACAGAGGGTGGAAATGACTGAGGGTGCATCTACAATTATGAGTGACAGAGGGTGGAAATGACTGAGGGAGCATCTACAATTATGAGTGACAGAGGGTGTAAATGACTGAGGGTGTATCTACAACTATGAGTGACAGAGGATGTAAATGACTGACGGTGCATCTACAACTATGAATGACAGAGGGTGTAAATGACTGAGGGTGCATCTACAACTATGAGTGACAGAGGGTGTAAATGACTGAGGGTGCATCTACAACTATGAGTGACAGAGGGTGTAAATGAGTGAGGGTGCATCTACAACTATGAGTGACAGAGGGTGTAAATGACTGAGGGTGCATCTACAATTATGAGTGACAGAGGGTGGAAATGACTGAGGGTGCATCTACAATTATGAGTGACAGAGGGTGGAAATGACTGAGGGAGCATCTACAATTATGAGTGACAGAGGGTGGAAATGACTGAGGGTGCATCTACAATTATGAGTGACAGAGGGTGGAAATGACTGAGGGTGCATCTACAATTATGAGTGACAGAGGGTGGAAATGACTGAGGGAGCATCTACAATTATGAGTGACAGAGGGTGGAAATGACTGAGGGAACATCTACAACTATGAGTGACAGAGGGTGTAAATGACTGAGGGTGCATCTACAACTATGAGTGACAGAGGGTGTAAATGAGTGAGGGTGCATCTACAACTATGAGTGACAGAGGGTGTAAATGACTGAGGGTGCATCTACAATTATGAGTGACAGAGGATGGAAATGACTGAGGGTGCATCTACAATTATGAGTGACAGAGGGTGGAAATGACTGAGGGTGCATCTACAATTATGAGTGACAGAGGGTGGAAATGACTGAGGGAGCATCTACAATTATGAGTGACAGAGGGTGTAAATGACTGAGGGTGTATCTACAACTATGAGTGACAGAGGATGTAAATGACTGACGGTGCATCTACAACTATGAATGACAGAGGGTGTAAATGACTGAGGGTGCATCTACAACTATGAGTGACAGAGGGTGTAAATGACTGAGGGTGCATCTACAACTATGAGTGACAGAGGGTGTAAATGACTGAGGGAGCATCTACAACTATGAGTGACAGAGGGAGTAAATGACTGAGGGTGCATCTACAACTATGAGTGACAGAGGGTGTAAATGAGTGAGGGTGCATCTACAACTATGAGTGACAGAGGGTGTAAATGACTGAGGGTGCATCTACAATTATGAGTGACAGAGGGTGGAAATGACTGAGGGTGCATCTACAATTATGAGTGACAGAGGGTGGAAATGACTGAGGGTGCATCTACAATTATGAGTGACAGAGGGTGGAAATGACTGAGGGAGCATCTACAATTATGAGTGACAGAGGGTGGAAATGACTGAGGGTGCATCTACAATTATGAGTGACAGAGGGTGGAAATGACTGAGGGTGCATCTACAATTATGAGTGACAGAGGGTGGAAATGACTGAGGGAGCATCTACAATTATGAGTGACAGAGGGTGGAAATGACTGAGGGAACATCTACAACTATGAGTGACAGAGGGTGTAAAAAGGAACCTTGAGTGTCACAGGCTGCAAATAAAAAGCTTTCTATGACAGTGAGACAAACTGTGAGAGATAGACTGTGAGTGACCGTGGGTGAAAATGAAAAGCTCTAGTCACAGGAGATGTAAAAGCGAGGCCCTGCTGGTTAAGGTATAGTAGATAGAGGTGGTGCTGAGGGTGTGGTGAAGGTAGTCTGGAGTGATGCTGAAGGTAGTTTTGGTGGTGCTGAAGGTGTGATAAAGGTAGTCAGGCATGGTGCTGAGGTTGTGGTATAGGTAGTCTGGGGTGGTGCTGAGGGGCTGAGGGTGTCATAAAGGTAGTTTGGAGTGGTGCAGGAGATATGGTTAAAGTGGTCAGGGGTGGTGCTGAGGATGTCGTGAAGGTAGTTTGGGGTGATGCTGAGGGTGTGGTCTTGGTAGTCAGGGGTGGTGCTGAGGGTGTGGTCATGGTAGTCAGGGGTGGTGCTGAGGGTGTGGTCTTGGTAGTCAGGGGGTGGTGCTGAGGGTGTGGTCATGGTAGTCAGGGGTGGTGCTGAGAGTCTGGCCATGGTAGTCAGGGGTGGTGCTGAGGGTGTGGTCATGGTAGTCAGGGGTGGTGCTGAGGGTGTGGTCATGGTAGTCAGGGATGGCGCTGAGGGTGTGGTCATGTAGTCAGGGGTGGTGCTGAGGGTGTGGTCATGGTAGTCAGGGGTGGTGCTGAGGGTGTGGTCTTGGTAGTCAGGGGTTGTGCTGAGGGTGTGGTCATGGTAGTCAGGGGTGGTGCTGAGGGTGTGGTCATGGTAGTCAGGGGTGGTGCTGAGGGTGTGGTCATGGTAGTCTGGGGTGGTGCTGAGGGTGTGGTCATGGTAGTCAGGGGTGGTGCTGAGGGTGTGGCCATGGTAGTCAGGGGTGGTGCTGAGGGTGTGGTCATGGTAGTCAGGGGTGGTGCTGAGGGTGTGGTCATGGTAGTCAGGGATGGTGCTGAGGGTGTAGTCATGGTAGTCAGGGGTGGTGCTGAGGGTGTGGTCTTGGTAGTCAGGGGTGGTGCTGAGGGTGTGGTCATGGTAGTCAGGGGTGGTGCTGAGGGTGTGGTCATGGTAGTCTGGGGTGGTGCTGAGGGTGTGGTCATGGTAGTCAGGGGTGATGCTGAGGGTGTGGTCATGGTAGTCAGGGGTGGTGCTGAGGATGTGGTCATGGTAGTCAGGGGTGGTGCTGAGGGTGTGGTTATGGTAGTCAGGGGTGGCGCTGAGGGTGTGGTCATGCTAGTCTGGGGTGGTGCTGAGTGTGTGTGGTAAAGGTAGCTTGGGGTGTTGCTGAGGGTGTAGTCATGGTAGTCTGGGGTGGTGCTGAGGGTGTGTGGTAAAGGTAGCTTGGGGTGGTGCTGAGGGTGTAGTCATGGTAGTCTGGGGTGGTGCTGAGGGTGTGTGGTAAAGGTAGCTTGGGGTGGTGCTGAGGCACTGGTTAAGGTAGTCTGGGGTAATGAAGGTAGTGTAGGATCAGGCTGAGAGTGTGGTAAAAGTATTCTTGGGTGGTGCTGAGGGAGTCATGAAGGTAGTGTGGGGTGGTGCTGAGGGAGTCGTGAAGGTAGTCTGGGGTGGTGCTGAGGGAGTCGTGAAGGTAGTCTGGGGTAGTGCTGAGGGAGTCGTGAAGGTAGTCTGGGGTAGTGCTGAGAGAGTCGTGAAGGTAGTCTGGAGTGGTGCTGAGGGAGTCGTGAAGGTAGTCTGGAGTGGTGCTGAGGGAGTCGTGAAGGTAGTCTGGGGTAGTGCTGAGAGAGTCGTGAAGGTAGTCTGGAGTGGTGCTGAGGGAGTCGTGAAGGTAGTCTGGAGTGATGCTGAGGGAGTCATGAAGGTAGTCTGGGGTGGTGCTGAGGGAGTCGTGAAGGTAGTCTGGGGTAGTGCTGAGAGAGTCGTGAAGGTAGTCTGGAGTGGTGCTGAGGGAGTCGTGAAGGTAGTCTGGAGTGGTGCTGAGGGAGTCGTGAAGGTAGTCTGGGGTGGTGCTGAGAGAGTCGTGAAGGTAGTCTGGAGTGGTGCTGAGGGAGTCGTGAAGGTAGTCTGGAGTGGTGCTGAGGGAGTCGTGAAGGTAGTCTGGAGTGGTGCTGAGGGAGTCGTGAAGGTAGTCTGGGGTGGTGCTGAGGGTCGTGAAGGTAGTCTGGAGTGGTGCTGAGGGAGTCGTGAAGGTAGTCTGGGGTGGTGCTGAGGGAGTCGTGAAGGTAGTCTGGAGTGGTGCTGAGGGAGTCGTGAAGGTAGTCTGGAGTAGTGCTGAGGGAGTCGTGAAGGTAGTCTGGAGTGGTGCTGAGGGAGTCGTGAAGGTAGTCTGGAGTGGTGCTGAGGGAGTCGTGAAGGTAGTCTGGAGTGGTGCTGAGGGAGTCGTGAAGGTAGTCTGGAGTGGTGCTGAGGGAGTCGTGAAGGTAGTCTGGAGTGGTGCTGAGGGAGTCGTGAAGGTAGTCTGGGGTGGTGCTGAGGGATTCGTGAAGGTAGTCTGGAGTGGTGCTGAGGGAGTCATGAAGGTAGTCTGGAGTGGTGCTGAGGGAGTCGTGAAGGTAGTCTGGAGTGGGGCTGAGGGAGTCGTGAAGGTAGTCTGGAGTGGTGCTGAGGGAGTCGTGAAGGTAGTCTGGGGTGGTGCTGAGGGAGTCGTGAAGGTAGTCTGGAGTGGTGCTGAGGGAGTCGTGAAGGTAGTCTGGAGTGGTGCTGGCTGAGGGAGTCGTGAAGGTAGTCTGGAGTGGTGCTGAGGGAGTCGTGAAGGTAGTCTGGAGTGGTGCTGCAGATGTGGTTAAAGTAGTCAAGGCTGGTGCTGATCATCATACCCAGTTCTGTACATTTCAGGAGGGGCACTCATCTGGGGAACCTGGGGAGGACCAATTAGTCTCAGCTGTTTCGTCTACATGTGAGAAGGTTCCAGAAGCATTTGCGTGACATGGGCTCTAAGTATAAGCGTGCAACTGACTGTAGACGTGTGACTGGTCCGGACCTGTGTGTGGGGGATCTGGTGTGGTTGTCCACCAGAGACATTAGGCTTACAATGCCCTCACTGAAGTTAGAACCTTAGTTCCTTGGTCTATTCCGAGTCACTGCTGTCATTAATCCGGTTGCTCTCCGCCTGGTCTTAAATCCATGTTAATGAAATTTGTGGGTTCGGGAGCCCCTCTTTCCTTACCTCCGAGGAGTCATTGGAATTTCAGGTATCTAAGATCATGGATTCTCGTTTCGTTCGCTGGTCATTGGCAGGGTTCTGGTCCTGCGGGGAGGACTTGGGTACCGGACTCAGATATCCTCGTGGAGCGTCTGGTTAGGTCATTACATTGTCTCCATCTGGCGAGACCAGGTCCTGAGGGTCCAGGGGCCCCTCTCAGAGGAAAGGGAACAGTCCCACAGAGTTTTGCACAAACTTCACCAATGGTTTCTCTGGTGTCTCTGATCAACACAGACAGAACTCGGGCATCAACCTGCTGTGCTCAGTCACAGTCAGGATAGGAAGAGTCAACCACTGCCTAACCTGCTTGTTAGGCTCCTTTGATCACATGTTGTGAGAAGGCCAATCATATTTTCTCCTCTCACATTTAAGCTGGATGAAATCTTCTACCCATGCCAGCTATAGGTTGTGTTTTGGAAAGTGTTGCTTTTTGTCTGGAGTGGTTTTGGGGTTTACCCATCTTTTTGTTGCTTCCTTCCTGCTCTTGTTTTCCTCCTTATCTTTGATAGTCTTATACCTCTGTGTGCGCGTGCTGTGTGACAGAGTTTTGGTTTCCTAGGTCTGTCTATTTTTGTGGGTTTAATCTCACTCTTGTCTCAGTACCCCCTTAGGAGAGGCAGAGGGGGTGTCAAATCAGGGCTGCTCAGGAACAGGGCCAGGAAGGAGACTCAGGCATCCCCACCTTTAGGGGTATCCCTGAGACTAGAGATAGCATGGGCCCCCGTAGCTTAGGTGCACCGGTGTCCTGCTATCCTTATAGTCATTGTGACAGCTCCCTGCTGATTTCTTTGAGGGCAGTGCTGTGGGGTAGCGCTCGTGTCAATCACTGCTTCTATCTCTGTCCTCTGACCACGTCTTTCACAGTTAGGCGCTGTGGCAGGGGAGACAGGAGCAGAGAGCCGGTGCTGCACTCACATCTCCCACAATGTCTATCACCTAGGGTCCAGGAGTTTCTCAGAGCGCGGCAATGCAAGAAATCAGTAAGTAACGGCATCACCGCCCTCTGGTGATATTCTGTTGTAGGATGGATGCTGCAGGGAGTGAGTGCAGCCCCAGCCTCCTGTGACGTCATATGTGACACTCTGAAACGAAATGTCAAAGGAAGTGCAGTGAAAAAACAAACACATATAGGGATTAGCAGGACAAGGAAATATGCAGGTACTGTGTAATAAAGATAATACAATGTGGGCAGGGCGTAAGGATCGATATTCAGGAAGGTCATGTTAGGTGCAGATCCACCCTTTAATATTCTTCCCACAGAATCCTGACACCTAGAGGACGAGAAAAGCACTGCAGGAATCACCTCAATCACAAGGAAAAATAGAGAAAAAACAAAAAATAAGACACCACACAATGTGATACGCTGAGATACACAGCTCAGCAGACAGTATCACACAGGAGAGGATTAGATACACAGCTCAGCAGACAGTATCACACAGGACAGGATTAGATACACAGCTCAGCAGACAGTATCACACAGGAGAGGATTAGATACACAGCTCAGCAGACAGTATCACACAGGAGAGGATTAGATACACGGCTCAGCAGACAGTATCACACAGGAGAGGATTAGATACACGGCTCAGCAGACAGTATCACACAGGAGAGGATTAGATACACAGCTCAGCAGACAGTATCACACAGGATAGGATTAGATACACAGCTCAGCAGACAGTATCACACAGGAGAGGATTAGATACACAGCTCAGCAGACAGTATCACACAGGAGAGGATTAGATACACAGCTCAGCAGACAGTATCACACAGGAGAGGATTAGATACACGGCTCAGCAGACAGTATCACACAGGAGAGGATTAGCTACACAGCTCAGCAGACAGTATCACACAGGAGAGGATTAGATACACAGCTCAGCAGACAGTATCACACAGGAGAGGATTAGATACACGGCTCAGCAGACAGTATCACACAGGAGAGGATTAGATACATGGCTCAGCAGACAGTATCACACAGGAGAGGATTAGATACACAGCTCAGCAGACAGTATCACACAGGAGAGGATTAGATATACAGCTCAGCAGACAGTATCACACAGGAGAGGATTAGATACACAGCTCAGCAGACAGTATCACACAGGAGAGGATTAGATACACGGCTTAGCAGACAGTATCACACAGGATAGGATTAGATACACAGCTCAGCAGACAGTATCACACAGGAGAGGATTAGATACACAGCTCAGCAGACAGTATCACACAGGAGAGGATTAGATACACAGCTCAGCAGGCAGTATCACACAGGAGAGGATTAGATACACAGCTCAGCAGACAGTATCACACAGGACATGATTAGATACACAGCTCAGCAGACAGTATCACACAGGAGAGGATTAGATACACAGCTCAGCAGACAGTATCACACAGGAGAGGATTAGATACACAGCGCAGCAGACAGTATCACACAAGAGAGGATTAGATACACAGCGCAGCAGACAGTATCACACAGGATAAGATTAGATACACAGCTCAGCAGACAGTATCACACAGGAGAGGATTAGATACACAGCTCAGCAGACAATATCACACATGAGAGGATTAGATACACAGCTCAGCAGACAGTATCATACTGGATAGGATTAGATACACGGCTCAGTAGACAGTATCACACAGGAGAGGATTAGATACACGGCTCAGCAGACAGTATCACACAGGATAGGATTAGATACACAGCTCAGCAGACAGTATCACACAGGATAGGATTAGATACATGGCTCAGCAGACAGTATCACACAGGATGGGATTAGATACACGGCTCAGCAGACAGTATCACACAGGACAGAATTAGATACACAGCTCAGCAGACAGTATCACACAGGATAGGATTAGATACACAGCTCAGCAGACAGTATCACACAGGATAGGATTAGATACACGGCTCAGCAGACAGTATCACACAGGAGAGGATTAGATACACAGCTCAACAGACAGTATCACACAGGATAGGATTAGATACACGGCTCAGCAGACAGTATCACACAGGATGGGATTAGATACACGGCTCAGCAGACAGTATCACACAGGACAGAATTAGATACACAGCTCAGCAGACAGTATCACACAGGAGAGGATTAGATACACGGCTCAGCAGACAGTATCACACAGGACAGGATTAGATATACAGCTCAGCAGACAGTATCACACAGGATAAGATTAGATACACAGCTCAGCAGACAGTATCACACAGGAGAGGATTAGATACACGGCTCAGCAGACAGTATCACACAGGACAGGATTAGATACACAGCTCAGCAGACAGTATCCCACAGGAGAGGATTAGATACACAGCTCAGTAGGCAGTATCACACAGGATAGGATTAGATACACAGCTCAGCAGACAGTATCACACAGGACAGGATTAGATACACAGCTCAGTAGGCAGTATCACGTTGGAGGATTAGATCCACGGCTCAGTGTTCTTCAGGAGTCTAATCTGACAACATCTAATCTCAAAACATCTTCTTTGTTGAGATCTCAGCTTTATTCTTCAGGGGTGTGAATTTTTGAATCCAATTCTCTTAAGATCCTGTCTCCAAGAATCCACCAGGATCTGATATTGTTATGATTCAGTCCTTCTCCTGGAATCTGATGAATCAGGATTCCTTCTCTGGGAGTCCAGTGATCAGGATCCAGTTTCTTTCAAGGCGCTGGATAGATCAGGATTTGATCCCTTTATGGAAGTCTGATATATCAAAATCTGGTCCCATTATGGAAATCTGGTGGATCAGGATCTGGTCACTTTATGGAAGTCTGGTGGATCAGAATCTGGTCACTGTGGACGTCTAGTGGATCAGGATCTGGTCCCTTTATGGACGTCTGATAGATCAGGATCTGGTCTCTTTATAGAAGTCTAGTGGATCAGGATCTGGTCACTTTATGGACATCTGGTAGATCAGGATCGGATAGGTAAGGATTTAGTTTTTCTCTAGGAGTCTGGTGGATCGGGATCCAGTCTACAGGAGATTTCCAGGCAGCTGACAGTCCAGTTATTGCTGATGGATGATCTCTCTGGGTTAATGGGGCTCGGGGGAGGCCGCGTTATAGAGAGAATGAAGATTAATCTGGTGCTGGGGGCGCAGAGGTCGCCCATCTGAGGGTTAATCTGGAAAGCTACATGAAAGGGAAACCACTTAACTTCCTGTCAGTGACCCCATTAATTACTGGGGTCCCCCTCCCTCCCCGGGATCACGGCTGGGACCTCATTCACTTTCCTATTGTGTGAGCCGTGGGCGCTGAGGCCTGAGGAGGAGAAGAACTGCGGGGTCTGCGGAGACCCTGCAATCTGTAACAATGGGGTCTGCGGCCACCGAGCCGCCCCCAACATCATATATAGCCAGGAAACCTAGAACACCCCAGATTCACTTGTCTTGCCCTGATCCCAACTGATCGTCTCTCAGGCTATGTGCCCACGGGACTCCGAACCCGCGGATTTTGTCGCTGAAAACCTGCGGATTTATCTGGATTTTCTAGATAAATCCGCAGGTTTTAGCAAGTACAGAGACTTCCCATGTTAGTGTGGCGCCCCTGAGGCTTCTGTCGCCACAGAGGTACCTCAGCCACAGGTGTGGTATCCCATCCTGGGTAAGAAGGGGTCATCTACCGGTTCACGGACAAAACCTGCACACACCAATTGTTAGGTCACACACCGGGTCAGGGTTTAAGGCAGGTCCTCCATTAATGCTGAGGAGCAGCGACCAGTATACCTGGTTAGGCGACTTTCACACTTGCGTTGGACGGCATCCGTCACAATGCGTTGTGTGACGCATGTGACGGATGCCTTAGGGTGATAGTCTGATAATTAGGGCAACGGATTCCTGTGAAATAACGCGTTGCGTTAAGTTTTCTAGCCGCGCGAGAGAGAGACCATCATCACCGCACACGCAGACACTACGGCCCCCATCATCACCGCACACGCAGACACTACGGCCCCCATCATCACCGCACACGCAGACACTACGGCCCCCATCATCACAGCACACGCAGACACTGCGGCCCCCATCATCACCGCACACGCAGACACTACGGCTCCCATCATCACTGCACACGCAGGCACTACCGCCCCCATCATCACTGCACACGCAGGCACTACCGCCCCCATCATCACTGCACACGCAGGCACTACGACCCCCATCATCACTGCACACGCAGACACTACGGCCCCCATCATCACCGCACACGCAGACACTACAGCCCCCATCATCACCGCACACGCAGACACTACCGCCCCCATCATCACCGCACACGCAGACACTACAGCCCCCATCATCACCGCACACGCAGACACTACTGCCCCCTTCATCACTGCACACGCAGGCACTACCGCCCCCATCATCACCACACACGCAGACACTACGGCCCCCATCATCACCGCACACACAGACACTATTGCCCCCTTCATCACTGCACACGCAGGCACTACCGCCCCCATCATCACTGCACACGCAGGCACTACCGCCCCCATCATCACTGCACACGCAGGCACTACGACCCCCATCATCACTGCACACGCAGACACTACGGCCCCCATCATCACCGCACACGCAGACACTACAGCCCCCATCATCACCGCACACGCAGACACTACGGCCCCCATCATCACCGCACACGCAGACACTACAGCCCCCATCATCACCGCACACGCAGACACTACCGCCCCCATCATCACCGCACACGCAGACACTACAGCCCCCATCATCACCGCACACACAGACACTATTGCCCCCTTCATCACTGCACACGCAGGCACTACCGCCCCCATCATCACTGCACACGCAGGCACTACCGCCCCCATCATCACTGCACACGCAGGCACTACGACCCCCATCATCACTGCACACGCAGGCACTACCGCCCCCATCATCACCACACACGCAGACACTACGGCCCCCATCATCACCGCACACACAGGCACTATTGCCCCCTTC
Organism: Anomaloglossus baeobatrachus; assembly: GCF_048569485.1. NCBI lineage: Eukaryota > Metazoa > Chordata > Amphibia > Anura > Aromobatidae > Anomaloglossus > Anomaloglossus baeobatrachus. The sequence continues at coordinate 694,160,904 of NC_134355.1, read as the reverse complement.
ATCATCGCACACGCAGACACTACGGCCCCCATCATCACCGCACACACAGGCACTATTGCCCCCTTCATCACCGCACACGCAGGCACTACCGCCCCTTCATCATCGCACACGCAGACACTACGGCCCCCATCATCACCGCTCACACAGGCACTACGGCCCCCATCATCACCGCACACGCAGACACTACCGCCCCCATCATCACCGCACACGCAGACACTACGACCCCCATCATCACCGCACACGCAGGCACTACCGCCCCCATCATCACCGCACATGCAGGCACTACCGCCCCCATCATCACCGCACACGCAGACACTGCGGCCCCCATCATCACCGCACACACAGGCACTATTGCCCCCTTCATCATCGCACACGCAGACACTACGGCCCCCATCATCACCGCTCACACAGGCACTGCGGCCCCCATCATCACCGCACACGCAGACACTACGGCCCCCATCATCACTGCACACGCAGACACTATTGCCCCCTTCATCATTGCACACGCAGACACTACCGTCCCCATCATCACCGCACACGCAGGCACTACCGCCCCCATCATCACCGCACACGCAGACACTACCGCCCCCTTCATCATCGCACACACAGACACTGCGGCCCCCATCATCACCGCACACACAGACACTATTGCCCCCTTCATCATTGCACACGCAGACACTATGGCCCCCATCATCACCGCACATGCAGACACTACCGCTCCCATCATCACCGCACACACAGGCACTACTGCCCCCTTCATCATTGCACACGCAGACACTATGGCCCCCATCATCACTGCACACGCAGACACTACGGCCCCCATCATCACCGCACACGCAGGCACTACCGCCCCCATCATCACTGCACACGCAGACACTATGGCCCCCATCATCACTGCACACGCAGGCACTACTGCCCCCTTCATCATTGCACACGCAGACACTATGGCCCCCATCATCACTGCACACGCAGACACTATGGCCCCCATCATCACCGCACACACAGGCACTACTGCCCCCTTCATCATTGCACACGCAGACACTATGGCCCCCATCATCACTGCACACGCAGGCACTACCGCCCCCATCATCACTGCACACGCAGGCACTACCGCCCCCATCATCACTGCACACGCAGGCACTACCGCCCCCATCATCATCGCACACGCAGACACTATCGCCCCCATCATCACTGCACACGCAGGCACTACCGCCCCCATCATCACTGCACACGCAGGCACTACCGCCCCCATCATCACTGCACATGCAGGCACTACTGCCCTCTTCATCATCGCACACGCAGACACTATCGCCCCCATCATCACTGCACACGCAGGCACTACCGCCCCCATCATCACTGCACACGCAGGCACTACCGCCCCCATCATCACTGCACACGCAGACACTACGGCCCCCATCATCACCGCACACGCAGACACTACGGCCCCCATCATCACCGCACACACAGACACTACTGCCCCCATCATCACCGCACACGCAGACACTACGGCCCCATCATCACTGCACATGCAGACACTACGGCCCCCATCATCACCGCACACGCAGACACTACGGCCCCCATCATCACTGCACACGCAGACACTACGGCCCCCATCATCACCGCACATGCAGACACTACGGCCCCCATCATCACCGCACACACAGACACTACTGCCCCCATCATCACCGCACATGCAGACACTACGGCCCCCATCATCACCGCACACACAGACACTACTGCCCCCATCATCACCGCACACGCAGGCACTACCGCCCCCATCATCACTGCACACGCAGACACTACGGCCCCCATCATCACCGCACACGCAGGCACTACCGCCCCCATCATCACTGCACACGCAGGCACTACCGCCCCCATCATCACTGCACATGCAGGCACTACCGCCCCCATCATCACTGCACATGCAGGCACTACCGCCCCCATCATCACTGCACATGCAGGCACTACCGCCCCCATCATCACTGCACATGCAGGCACTACCGCCCCCATCATCACTGCACATGCAGGCACTACCGCCCCCTTCATCACCGCACACACAGGCACTATTGCCCCCTTCATCATTGCACATGCAGGCACTACTGCCCCCTTCATCACCGCACACGCAGGCACTACTGCCCCCTTCATCATCGCACATGCAGGCACTACTGCCCCCTTCATCACCGCACACACAGGCACTATTGCCCCCTTCATCACCGCACACACAGGCACTATTGCCCCCTTCATCATCGCACATGCAGGCACTACTGCCCCCTTCATCACCGCACACGCAGGCACTACTGCCCCCTTCATCATCGCACACGCAGACACTACTGCCCCCATCATCACTGCACACGCAGACACTACTGCCCCCATCATCACTGCACACGCAGGCACTACCGCCCCATCATCACTGCACATGCAGGCACTACTGCCCCCATCATCACCGCACACACAGACACTACTGCCCCCATCATCACTGCACACGCAGGCACTACCGCCCCCATCATCACTGCACACGCAGACACTACTGCCCCCATCATCACTGCACACGCAGACACTACGGCCCCCATCATCACAGCGCACACAGGCACTACCGCCCCCTTCATCATCGCACACGCAGACACTATCGCCCCCATCATCACTGCACACGCAGGCACTACCGCCCCCATCATCACTGCACACGCAGGCACTACCGCCCCCATCATCACTGCACATGCAGGCACTACTGCCCCCTTCATCATCGCACACGCAGACACTACGGCCCCATCATCACTGCACACGCAGACACTACGGCCCCCATCATCACCGCACACGCAGACACTACGGCCCCCATCATCACCGCACACACAGACACTACTGCCCCCATCATCACCGCACACGCAGACACTACGGCCCCATCATCACTGCACATGCAGACACTACGGCCCCCATCATCACCGCACACGCAGACACTACGGCCCCCATCATCACTGCACACGCAGACACTACGGCCCCCATCATCACCGCACATGCAGACACTACGGCCCCCATCATCACCGCACACACAGACACTACTGCCCCCATCATCACCGCACACGCAGGCACTACCGCCCCCATCATCACTGCACACGCAGACACTACGGCCCCCATCATCACCGCACACACAGGCACTACTGCCCCCTTCATCATTGCACACGCAGACACTACCGCCCCCATCATCACCGCACACGCAGGCACTACCGCCCCCATCATCACTGCACACGCAGACACTACGGCCCCCATCATCACCGCACACACAGGCACTACTGCCCCCTTCATCATTGCACACGCAGACACTACGGCCCCCATCATCACTGCACACGCAGGCACTACCGCCCCCATCATCACTGCACACGCAGGCACTACCGCCCCCATCATCACTGCACATGCAGGCACTACCGCCCCCATCATCACTGCACATGCAGGCACTACCGCCCCCATCATCACTGCACATGCAGGCACTACCGCCCCCATCATCACTGCACATGCAGGCACTACCGCCCCCATCATCACTGCACATGCAGGCACTACCGCCCCCTTCATCACCGCACACACAGGCACTATTGCCCCCTTCATCATTGCACATGCAGGCACTACTGCCCCCTTCATCATCGCACATGCAGGCACTACTGCCCCCTTCATCACCGCACACACAGGCACTATTGCCCCCTTCATCACCGCACACACAGGCACTATTGCCCCCTTCATCATCGCACATGCAGGCACTACTGCCCCCTTCATCACCGCACACGCAGGCACTACTGCCCCCTTCATCATCGCACACGCAGACACTACTGCCCCCATCATCACTGCACACGCAGACACTACTGCCCCCATCATCACTGCACACGCAGGCACTACCGCCCCATCATCACTGCACATGCAGGCACTACTGCCCCCATCATCACCGCACACACAGACACTACTGCCCCCATCATCACTGCACACGCAGGCACTACCGCCCCCATCATCACTGCACACGCAGACACTACTGCCCCCATCATCACTGCACACGCAGACACTACGGCCCCCATCATCACAGCGCACACAGGCACTACCGCCCCCTTCATCATCGCACACGCAGGCACTACCGCCCCCATCATCACCTCACACACAGGCACTACTGCCCCCTTCATCATCGCACACGCTGACACTACCGCCCCCATCATCACAGCGCACACAGGCACAAGCCAGGTAGTCACAGATAGGCCCCACATAACACCAGTCCCCTCACACCCTAGTCACCTCCCTCAGGGCTGTATGGACACACCAGGGGGCGGAGCCAGGCAATTGGACACGCCCATTGAGGAGTTCAGAGGGCCTGAGTCAGGAAAAAGTAAACAGTTTAGTCTAGATCAGTTTAGGAGATGAAGTAGAGTGGAGGCAGGCCTGTGTGTCAGGTCTGCAACTAAGTGACAGGTGCCAGGGTAGGAGCCCTGGTGCCAGTGGTTAGGAGGCATACGGAGGCCTCTGTCTGCAGGAGCCGGGAAGACAGCTCGGTGGAACCGTGGTGGACCGAGACAGGGTAGTGGCCTGCCGGTACCGACCCGGGGAACCGACTCGTAAACCGGAGCACAAGAGGGGGTACTCAGACCCTGAAACGAGGTCTAGAAACTACTGAACTGAGTTAATTAACTGATTGCAGTCTGGACTTTAGGTCCTGTCCCACCCAAAGTCCCTCATAGAAGACAACAGCCCAACGAGGGGGATAGAAAGCCACCGCCAAGGCTCAGAGATCCCACGGGCCAGCATCTGCGGGCAAACGGGCCCTTCCAACATCCACAAGCCGGGGAGCGGACTCCTGACGCTGCAAGCGCAGGTAGTCCAACTACTCAAACAGGTGCAGGAGAAAGGCAGAGACCACCAACCGGATGGGGGAACCCGACTGCAGTCGGCTGCGGGCACCGATCACCATCATCTTGGTTTGCCAGAGACTCGAGTGTTTCATTCTAATAGTGAGTACACCAGTGCCCTCCGGCCGGCCATCTTCCTGCACCGCCAAAGCACCCCCAACGGGTCCCGGGGCCACCATCTCTGCCCACGGAGGGGTTAACAACTTGCTGCATACCATCTCCCCTGGGTGCCCCGTAACTGCAGCGGCGGTGTCCACCTTCACCACATCCCGTGGGTGGCGTCACGAACTTAAAACACGGCTCTGGCCGTACACCTACGTCCCCAAACCGCCAACCCCCTTTTTGGTCAGAGTGACCACAGGACCCCCGGGTCTGGAGACCCTCGAGCCACCCACTGAAGGTCCGGACCCGAGCGGCTCGGTTGCAGCTGAGCATGGGGCGACACACCTCCATCATCACCGCACACGCAGACACTACAGCACTCATCATCACCGCACACACAGGCATTACCTCAGTGACGTTACCACTGACCGTGTGACTCCCTTCAGTTTCTGCGTGGAGCTCACAGGAGCAGCGGTGTTCTACTGCCGGTCCTGTCAGCTTCATGTAGCAGAGCTGGAAGCATCGCGGGACCTCGTGTGGATTACGCCAGACCTGGAGGGGTATTTGGGGATTAATAAAGTGGTGAAAGAGGGTGTTTTTTTGTCTTTTATTCCAAATAAAGTATTTTTTCGGGTGTACAGTATGTGTTTATTTACTTTCACTACAGATTAATCATGGAAGGTATCTCGGGGAGACGCCTGCCATGAGTAACCTAGGACTTAGTGGCAGCTATGGGCTGCCATTAACTCCTTATTACCTCGATTGCTACCGCACCAGGGCAATTCGGGATGAGCCAGGTAGAGTCCTGGGACTGTCGCATCCCAGGCTGCTGGCTGATATTGTTAGGATGGGGGGCTCCCCTTCCTGAGAATGCCAGCCTTCAGCTGTGTGACTTTATCTTGACTGGTATCAAAATTGGAGGGGACCGCACGTCGTTTTTTAAATTATTTATTTATTTATTGTACTGCACGATATAGACCCGCCCATTGGCGGCTGTGACTGGTTGCAGTGAGACAGCTGTCACTCAGCGTGGGGGCGTGTATGACTGCAACCAATCATAGGCGCTGGTGGGCGGGGAAAGCAGTAAATATTAGATGGACTAATAAGCGGCTGGCATTTTCAAAAGAGGAGAAGCCGCAAGAGGAGTGTGACAGCGCCGGTGATTGGTGAGTATGAGAGAGGGGGGTGAGAGAGAGCGAGAGACCAGGAGTGATTTTAAACGATTTAGATCGTTCTGCTGGAAATGCTGAGCATGCTCAGTAGAACGTGATGGAATCTGTCAGCGGGTTCCGCCGTTTAGTTAATTGCGGCGGAATTCGCCCCCATAGACAATCATTAGACACCTTGGCGGATTCCAATGGAATCCGTCAAGGTGTGATATTTTAACGACCCAAAAAAATGCTACATGTAGCGTTCCCTCCGCCCGACGATGCGTCAAAATAACGTCATAGCGTCGTCCAGCGGATGCAATGCAGACACTTGCATTACAGCGCATCGTCAATACAAGTCTATGGAGAATAGCGCAGTGCGTTAACGGACTGCGCTATTCTCCATAGTGGCGGATTGCGCTGAACGCAAGTGTGAAAGCGGCCTTATGGAGCCTTAAGTCCCATTCCCTGTCCTGGAGGGGTGGAGCCTGACAGAGGGAGTGTGGGAGGAGTCAGCGGGGTAGTGAGGAGAACCGGTCAGAACCAGCCAGGTCTGGTCAGAGGGAGTTTTTCAGTCAGAGTGACAGTTGAGTGAGGAGTCCAGTCAGAAGGAGTAAGAAGAGGCTGTGGTTCATGGTGAAGACCCTTTGGTCCGGCTAGACCCAGGTGACACTGAGAGAAGGGGTTCCAGAGTGCCACGGATTTTTGAGAGGCCTCCGTGGGCTTGTTCCACCAAGGACACCGGGGTGGAGGAATCTGACCGCAATAACGGGGACGGTACCCAGGCAAAAGGAAGAGAGATATTTCTTTTAGCAATCCGACAGCCCGGGTGATTGCTGTAGGCACCCGAGGCCACAACCTGCCACCCATCCTCTGCCAGGGAGGCTTCAAAAGGACCACGGTCAGCCACTCTTTAGTCAGGGCTCGGTGGCGGAGGTGCAGGACAGTCCGGTGAAGGTCAGCGCTAGAGAGACGGCCAGGAAAGGCACATTGAGGGGTGCACCGGTGCTGACCCTTGACCTGTTCGGGATCGGCGGAGGCCCACAACAGTGGATCCTGGCAAACCACGGGGAAAGCGGTCAGCTGCAGTATTGGAACCGACATCTTTACTGCAAAGCCTCGTGTCGTCTGCTTCTTCCTGCGCCCCATCCATTTCCATCATAGACCTTCCTAACGGTCGCCCCGGGCTTACCGCTCCACCTGTGAGGAGCAGAATCAACTCAGCTGCCATAACACCATCCCCGGAGGTCCCGTTCAGCAGCCGCGGCTCCAAAGCCACAATCCACAGGTGGCGTCACGAATTTTACTTAATATTAACTATAACTCCCATCTTCATCATTCTCCCCTTTATTGTTGAGACACCGCCAGGTTCACGGAGCTGAGCACCACCACTGCTGACATCCCTGAACTAGTCCGGCCCGGTTCCGAGTGCCCGGGCCTGGGGTGGACGTGTCACTTTCCTATGGGACATGTGGAGTGTCTGTGTCCACGCTGCGGAATGTGCGGCTTCGGAATATGCTGTGGATGTCCTGCAGCCGCACAGAACTGCATGTCAATTATTCCTGCGGAGATACCTGCGGATGTCCCGCCTCTCCTCTATGGAGATAGAGGCCGAGACTTTGCAGGTAAGTCGCGTGAATGTCCGCAGGTTTACCGCACCTATTTCACTGGAATCCCGCAGCAATGTATAGCTGTGGATTCCGGGGATCAGCTGCGGGAAACCTGCGGACATACCTACGGATATATCCGCAGGTGCGAGCTCCCATGGGCACATAGCTTATCCTCCAGAGCAGCACTCACTATTCTGCTGCTACATCGTGTCTTCTCCTCCAGTCACCTCCAGAGCTGCAGTCTCTATTCTGCCGTTATATCATATATTATCCTCCAGTCAGTTTACGGAGCATCTAAAAAGTGTTGGAGGGGTTAACAGGCTGCATTCCTTCGCCAAGTAGATTCTGTGCGGATGTGACTTTGGCTGGGGTGCATGACACTTACTGGTTTCACCAGGCCGGCGTTAGTCACCCCGCTGAAGGGCCTTGTCATAGACAGTCAGTAACATGCAATACCAGAGTTCGCTTAGCCAACCAGAATCATTCACTTTTATTCTTCACAACGTTATGACAGACATGACCTTTCTTCTTCTCAATGTGGGGTTCTTCCTCTCGACCTGTCCCCTTCTGCTATCTTGGATCTTCTCCTCAAACTTCGGGGTCTGTGTCTGATTCTGGGACTTGACTCTCTGTGCCCGTCGGGGTGAGCCTTATGTTCCAGACCTCTCGAAGTAACCTCAGGGTTACCTGACTGGCCTAAGCACTGAGATCACGTTTTCACACAATTGAACCCTATTTTCTACTGGTCCCCTCTCAAGCCTTCCTGTTCTCTTTCATGTCACCTGTCACTCCTCCCTTCTAATACGTTAACCCTATCATATCTTAACATCTAATCTAAAGTCGCCGCTGGATGTCAGGCATTCAAGAAAATATATTATAGTATTCAACAGTCTATAAAATATGGTACGGGTATAGTGGGGTGCCGCCCTCCTACTACACACCTCCCCACTTAAATATGGTCATCCCTGACAATAACCTTTAATATGTACATGTATAAAACAGTAAAAAAAGTATTCTGCTAAAAATCCACATGTATTATAGCCAGAGGCCAGAGTCAAAATCACTCATCTGGGTATCGGACGAGGGTGCACCTTTAAAACAAGCAGTCGCCATCGGGCAACAGCCTTCTCTGCCATCGGCAGCACAATTCACACACCTGCCCGTCCGTGACAGAAAACATGACAATCCTGGGCCCACCTTCCAGGGTTCATTGTTTCTTTCCTATTCCTCCCCTCTCTGCAGATGGCAGTCCATTGTACAGCTCTTTCTTTGCTCATAATTCTGCATTGCAGCAGAGGGGGGTGCAACATGGTAAAACAACTGGGAGAAGGGGAAACAAACATAAAACTTTGGGTGCTCGGGGCCAACTTCAAGGGGCCAGATCTCCTGACCCATTCTCATCTCCACAGAACAGTCCCATATCTTGCAATAAGCACAACTGGAGGGATGGTTCAGAGTCGACTTCAGATTTTACATCCATGGAAATTGTTGTCGATCTTACACCAAGTATGCCTTAGACTCGGCCACTTAACATATATGGCTGAGTGGGCCCCCTGAGAGACGTTCACAACAGCCAGGGGACCCGCCGCTTCAAGAGCCCTGGCTCAGGATTCCAGCACAGTGCTGGAAAAGCAGGCCTCCATCTCCCCACTAGGATGGCAGGTCCACAGGGTCAGCGAGCCTAGGTACTGTCTGTCGGTACGGACTCTTCGGGTTGCAACACCTCCTGGAGCAGGACCCTAACACACTTAACTGGTGTTGACATACACCTTACACCTTGGTACCAGTCCCCTCCTCCTGAAAGAAACCATGGTCCCACTTGTGGTCAAGGTGACGGATCACCCTGTGGGTATTGCGGCCTTTGACTGCTTTGCCTGACCCAAGCTTCCCACTTCTTCTTCTCCTCAATGACCCGTGCCACCTACTTAACTTCACCTATAGTTGCTGTGTGCAGGGGCGACCAAGGTTTCAGGGCCACCTCCTGGTTGGATATTTTTCAGCCAGGTCCTGGCTCTTTTGCCAATCATGATGCCTGCAGCTGCCGAATCCTTTCTCCATGGCTGCAGGGCTGCTTAGAGGCCGTTGCCTGGTATGGTGGGATTTGGTCCTTAGTGGCCCCCACCTGGTACCACAGGGACCTCCTTCCACAATTGCAGACCTCACAGCCGCAGATCCTTCACCTCTGTGGTCATTTAGGCAACCCAATCTGACCAACTAGCCACGGCCGCAACTGATGCACAACCAGTACTACCAGTCGTCCCTTGCCAGAATTTCTCCATGCTACCATCTTGATTCATCTTGCTCTCCGCTGTCCACGGACATGGCACTGATCTATTTTGTTGGGGGAGTCTTCATTTTCCGGGCCGCACCCTCCAGGGTGGGGCCTCTTCCGGTTTCTCCACCCATTTATTCAGAGCCACTGCCCATTCCCCATCACTTTCTTGGGAGGGGCGTGTTCTCTGTCTTCAGTACACCCACCAGAGGCGAGCGCCACTTAACACGAGGCGTTTCTTAATCCCCTGACTTCGAGCACACAGGGTCCAGCTTTGCACTCTTTTTCTACTGTACCACCAATGATGGGTGAGGCTCATTTCTGTCATGGCTGTCTCTCTGCATCCAGAAACTTGTGACAGGATCCAGGTCAGAGTCTGTCTTTGCCATTGAGACTCCTCACAATAAATGTAATTCCATTTCCTTTGGTGCTGAAAGGGTTAATGTCCATTTTACTTTCCGGCAGCTTCTGGCTCCAGGCCTCAGGTGCTTCCGGTTGGTAACCACTCCCTTCCCCTATATATGGTTAGATCTCACAGTAGAGGGTTAGAGGTTATTCTGAATCCATTCTGAAGCTAGGCCTTGAGGTGGAAGAAGCTGCTGGAGCCCTTGTTGTTGGGAAGTGTTGTAGGCTGCAGTCCTGGTGTCTGACTGCAGCCGTGAAGTTGGGCTTTATCCTTTCGTTGTTTCCCCTGTCTGTCATACCTTCCCTTCTTGTGGTATTAGTACAGCAGTAGGACTAGCGATCCTCACCTGCCAGCTCACTAGTCAGAGTGATTGCAGGGTCTCTCAGGGCTTCAGGTAACCTGCTTGGCGACAGGTGCGGAACCTGTATAGGGACTGGCTAGGAATGCAGGGTGCAGCTGCAGATGAGTGCAGGAGGTGTCCCATCATCCCTTTCCCTAGCATCAGGGCCCACCATTGTCAAAGTGTCCTCGGTGTACCCTTTGTTTGTTGTGTGCCTCGCCCCACGTCAAACTTTCCCCAAGTCCGTGCATGATAGTTTACTGTACCAATGCATGTCCTGCAAACTTTGTTTTTGTGGCCAGTAGTTCTTTAATCTTATGCATCTTCCCACATACCTTGTCAGATTGTGCGAGAAACGACCTTGCTCACAGTGCCACTTGAAGGAGCGGAGCGTTGCGTCGTTCGGGTGCCACACTCCTTCGAAAAGGAAACTCTGTGTGCGAACGTGATTTTGGCTGTGGATCATGACACTTACTGGTTTCTTCAAGCTGTTGTGTCCATCACCCCGCTGGCAATTGTCATTGTAGACAGTCAGTAACAGACACAACACTAGAGGTCGCTTAGCCTACCAGAATCATTCACTTTTATACTTCACACCATTATGACAGACATGGCCTTCCTTTCTTTCCTTCCTCTCAGTGTGGGGTACTACTACTTGACATGTCCCCCCCCCGGTATCTTGGATCTTGTCCTCAAGCTCCGGGGTCTGTGTCTCCCTTCCCTAACTCTGTTCACCTTCGTCTGATTCTGGGCCCCAACGGTTCTCTAGCCACATGGCTCTCCTAAACCCGTTGAGGTGAGACAGGTTCTAGACCTCTCGAGGTTACCTCAGGTTCCCTGACTGGCCCCAGCACCAAAACCATATCTTCTCACACTTGAATCCTATTCTTTACTTAGCCCCTCTGAACCCTTCCCTCCTGTTCTCTTTCCCGCCACCTGCCACTCCGCCCTTCCACTAAATTAACCCTATCTTATCTTACATCTAATCTAAAGTCGACTTACTGCTAGATGGCAGCTGTCGATACAAAGATATACATCTTCTGAATCAATGGAGGTGGATGATATCAAGATGTGTGAACAACGACGAGGATATCGCCGAGCCTTGAGGTTGTGCTTCTACTGTGGAAGAGCAGAGCACTTCATCCAGGCCTATACTTTGAGACCTTGGCTCAGTAGGGGGGTCTTCTTCTGTAAGGGGTACTTCTCACATAGCGAGATCGCTGCTGAGTCCCAGGTTTTGTGACGTACCAGTGACCTCATCAGCGATCTCGCTGTATGTGACACTAAGCAGCGACCTGGCCCCTGCTGTGAAATCGCTGATCATTACACACTGTTCTGATTCATTTTTTGCTCGTTGGTCTCCTGCTGTGCAGCACACATTGACGTGTTTGACAGTGGGAGACCAACGAGCTCTGTGTAAGCAGCGTACGCTGGTAACCAGGGTAAATATCGGGTAACTAAGCAAAGCACTTTGCTTAGTAACCCGATGTGTACACTGGCTACGTTACCCCAATATTTACCCTGGTTACCAAGTGCAGAGTCGCTGGTGGTTGGTCGCTGGTGAGATCTGCCTGATTGACAGCTCACCAGCGACCATGTAGCGACACACCAGCGATCCTGACCAGGTCATATCATGGTCGGAATTGCTGGTACATCGTTTAGTGAGACGGTACCCTAACAGCAGTTCCTCTTCTTGGTTGGCCTTGTCTGTGTCCGTATCGTATGGAGGAGTTCAGTTCTCTGAAACGGCTCATCTGGACTCCGGTTCTGTTGGAGTTTTGTTCAGTGAGCTGTAGTGGATCGTTACCAGATTCCCATCTGATGCCTTCTGAAGCCCTTGTCGGTGACGTCTGTGAATGGAATGCTCCTATTTGAACCCATATGCTTTCTTTCTTAGCTTGTGGAACTACGTGTAGGAGATGTGCAATCGGAGAAGATCTCCTTCCTTGTTCTTCCAAGTTTGTCTCGTCCGTTTCTTCTAGGTCTGCCTTGGCTCTGTGCTCATGAGCCCATTCTGGATTGGAAATCCGGTGAGGTACTCCGTTGTGGGCAGAGATGCCATGAGAAATGTCTGGTTAAATTACAACCATCCAGGTATTCTGAAGTACCATCTTGACATCCAAACCCATCTCCTGCCTGTCAGCTGGCTACCATTGACTTTGCTGAGAGTAAAAAGAAATCTCCAGGTGTCCCTGAATCATCTGTGATGTCTGTCCTGGTTACCAGTTCTGTGTCTTGGAGTAAGCCTTCTAAACAAAGGTCATCCAGCCTACCCCTTCCAACAACCATCTCTTCTTCCATCAACTCTGAGGACATCATTAAAGAGAGGAGGCTCCTTCTAGCCTGGTGAAAAGGGGATATGGGAGGTATTGTAGCGCCAGCATCTTTGCACCGCTCACCCTCTTCCGTGGTGGGACGCCCTCTCACTCACCACTGCGGCTGTCCTGCACCACACAGCATGGCTTCCCCACGGTCCTCCATGTGGGTGTTCTCTGCTTCTCTGTCCTAGGACCTGTGCATGCCACATAGGTCCTCCGGGAGTGCTCCTAGGGTAAGCGTGTGCACCGCTGCCCTTCTCTTAAAGAGCCAGCATGTCATTTCCTGGAAGTGCCTTTCAGCCCATTGCTGAGAGACAGTGAGTACTTAAGGCAGTCTCCCACTAGGGGAGGTGCATGATCAACGTGATTAGTGGTTCATTCCCTAGTCAGCTAGCTTTCAGGTCCCCTCGTCCGCTGTGCATTTCATCACAGTGTGCAGTGTCCTTTGCCTGTCTCCTGGTCCTGTTGGTACCCCGGCATCCATCTTTCCCGGCTGTGCCACCTGCCTCAGCTACCCTGGTGGTCCCAGCTATACTAGTGACTCTGTCCGTGCTCCCTGGCCGTGCCATCTGCTTTAGACTTCCCGGTGGTCCTTACTGCACTAGAGACTGCCTGTTTGTCCCTGTATCCGTCCCTTCCACAGTCCCGGTCAATACCCTAGGGGTGGCACCTGACGTCCGCCTCATCGTGGGTGCTTAGTCAAGCCCCTCCAACTAAAGGGTAAGCCCGGGGTCCCCTTGTGGTCCAGTTGGTCCACTCTTGCTCGCAACCTTACCATCTGCAGCAGTGAGTGTTACAACATGCTTGTGGATTTGAAGGTGATAATGGGGCTCTCAATCTCTTAGGCTCCTTGGCGCCAAAGATATGTCCGCCCCGGCTTCTAAAGTCTGGGAGAGGGGGCAGCGCCGGCAGCTCATAATCACTGCAGGTGAAGGTGATAATCTGTGTATATCGCTGACTAAGAAGCTGTCACATCCACGCTGCTGCCGGGGCCTTGCGGACAGAACATCATGTGCCACGGCGGCTGCTGAGGAACTATTTATAGGAAGCATCTGTGGGGGCCATTCTGGAAAGTCTGAGCAAAACTCCCGAAAATTGGGTCACAATTTGTATAAAGTCTCTTTGTTTTCTTCCAGATGAATGCAAAATGGGAAGAAGCTCAGAGAACGATCGGTGACCGCCATGATGGGAAGCAGCGGCGCCTCCTGCAGTCAGATGATGGCATCATCAGACGGCTTGTCAATCATGGCTGCTGCTTTCTTCTCCAGTACATCTCACTGGTCGCCATCTGTCCTGGCTGTTTTTTTTCTGTGGTGACACTGGTCATGGCTCATTCACCCGCATCATCCCATGAGTGTCACACTGAGTTTTGCACAAACTTCGCCAACTGTCATGGTGGCGTCAGGCTCTGTTCACATTGCAGATTTTGATATTCCGGTATCAACCCAGACAGACTTGGATGTCAACCTTCTGTGTGCTGATTCATAGGCAGGCTAGCAAGGGTTAACCTATGCTAGTCAGCTTGCTCCTTTAATCATATGTTGTGGGGAGACCTATCACATCTGCTCCCTTCCTATTTATGCTGGTGGACACCTTCTACCTATGCCAGCTATAGGTCATATTCTGTGTTGATCTGTGAGCTTTGTTGTCCCAGACTTTCTGGTGAAAGTGTTGCTTTTTGCTTTAAGGCGTGTGTCTCTTGTGCCTTGAGGTGGCGCTCTTTTACCTTGCCCCTCACTTTGGTGCCTCGACACCACACATCATTACGTCTGGCCATTTGCGGACAATGACTATCGGCTTCCGGCTCTTGAGGAACATCACTTACACACATTTATATTTTCCAGGGAACCTCTTACCATTAAGTCTCTGAGCTGGGCAGTTCCAAAGTGGTCCGGGGACTCCGGGTCAGGGATATTGGCACCAGGCGAAGCTTCCAGATCCTCCTTTCTAGCCAGTACAGTCAACTGGACCTCATTGTTTCCATCATTTCACCTTTTTACCATTACCGACTCCTGGTGTCACGCCGGACCACAGGGGGCTACAGCTTTAGCACTCAAGTCCCAGAACAACGGAAAGTCATATTTGATAACAATAGCATTCAAAAAGACCTTGACCTGGACATAGTATAGATCTTGGCATGACCATGGATACTCATTGTTACCTCCTTGCCAGGGGCTGGCACATGCAGAACTGTGGCCCTTTCCAGGGTCACCAAACTTCCCGAGTCCAGTCACATTGTACACTGTCACCTGACAGAATGGAGGTCCCCCACCAGGGTGCGGTACGGCACTGCCGGCGGGACGTGCCAAATATGAGAACCGCCGACCTACGGCGCAGTCCAATGGCTCAAAGGTTAAAGGATACACGACTGATCTATTACGTGGGACCTGACACCTCCAACAATATTATGAGATGTGCGCCTTGAACTTGACTCTGAACCTTCCTGGATCTTTGGGTTCTCCTCAGATGGGGTCTTTGGTCCCTTTTGCGTATCCCAGAATGGCGACCTCAGGCTCCCTTGATTGCTCAGGGAGTGCTCCACAGCTGAGTATCTTTCAGCGAGGCTCACAAGGTCACCTGCATTCTGGGGATCTCCTTGGGTAACCCAGCTGTACACAGTTTTCGGTATTGCATGGATCAATCTATCCACCACCACTCTCTCTACCACGTGTCCCAGAGAGCAGGTCTCAAGCTGTAGCCATTTTTGCACCAGGTGGAAGAGGATGAACATCTGGGACCAAGGAGGGTTGTCCTTTTGGTGGCACCAGAGGTGATCCTGTTGTGCTCTGGCTGCCAGGATTACACCCAAATATTCCACAATCTCCGCTTTCGGCTTGACGTTCTCCTTGGCATCCTGCGGGGTAAGGTTGTGGCACGCTTTCTGTGGTTCCCCGGTAAGGTATGGAGCTAGGACCTCTGTCTATTATTCTGGGGGCAGTTTCTCCATCTGCCTCCCTCTCAGAGACAGTGAGGAAACCCTCTACATCGTCCTTCGGTCATTTTTTTGCAAGGCCTCCTGTAATCTGCGCCTCACATGGGTGAAAAAAAAAAGTAACAAGACGTCAGCTTACCCTAGGCAACTGTGCTCCTGGACTTGCAGGTGCTTGTGGTCCTCCAGGCCGGCCAGGCCGGTGCACCGCTGAGAAGGAGTGAAGAGTGGACCCAGCACCACAATCCAGTATAGAAAAATATCAAAAATGTATTAAATATCTAAAATCCAACGGATCCAAAACTTGAGAGAACACGCATAGGGGCACCTTACGCATTTCGGACAATAAATAAAAACAAGTCATCAAGACCTACAGTGCTGAGATTTAACCCCATCCTCCCTGGATTTGCAACAGTGTCTAGTGTGTATATGCATGTGTGTATTTTGTATTTGTAATGTGTCAAATAAAATGTGAAAATAGCATTGATCCCAGATTTTCTCCGATGCATTGGATATATCCCAGGCTGCAACATCATGTCTGCCGTCTTCTTGGCTTCTGGATTAGATTTTAGATACTCACACCCAAATGTTGGTACTGAAATATAAAGCACATTTTACCTGCAGCCCGTCCCCTGTGTGCTCGGCTGGTGTGAATAGTAACTGCAGCCCGTCCCCTGTGTGCTCGGCCGATGTGAATAGTAACTGCAGCCCGTCCCCTGTGTGCTCGGCCGATGTGAATAGTAACTGCAGCCATCCTCTGTGTGCACGGCCGGAGTGAATAGTAACTGCAGCCCGTCCCCTGTGTGCTCGGCCGATGTGAATAGTAACTGCAGCCCGTCCCCTGTGTGCTCGGCCGGTGTGAATAGTAACTGCAGCCCGTCCCCTGTGTGCTCGGCCGGTGTGAATAGTAACTGCAGCCTGTCCGCTGTGTGCTCGGCTGGTGTGAATAGTAACTGCAGCCAGTCCCCTGTGTGCTCGGCCAGTGTGAATAGTAACTGCAGCCCGTCCCCTGTGTGCTCGGCCGGTGTGAATAGTAACTGCGGCCCGTCCGCTGTGTGCTCGGCTGGTGTGAATAGTAACTGCAGCCAGTCCCCTGTGTGCTCGGCCGGTGTGAATAGTAACTGCAGCCTGTCCGCTGTGTGCTCGGCTGGTGTGAATAGTAACTGCAGCCTGTCCGCTGTGTGCACGGCCGGTGTGAATAGTAACTGCAGCCCATCTGCTGTGTGCACGGCCAGTGTGAATAGTAACTGCGGCCCATCCGCTGTGTGCACGGCCGGAGTGAATAGTAACTGCAGCCCGTCCTCTGTGTGCACGGCCGGTGTGAATGGTAACTGCAGCCCATCCGCAGTGTGCACGGCCGGTGTGAATAGTACCTGCAGCCTGTCCGCTGTGTGTGCGGCCGGTGTGAATAGTAACTGCAGCCCGTCCGCTGTGTGCACGGCCGGAGTGAATAGTAACTGCAGCCCGTCCGCTGTGTGCACGGCCGGTGCGAATAGAAACTGCGGCCCGTCCGCTGTGTGCACGGCCGGAGTGAATAGTAACTGCGGCCCGTCGGCTGTGTGCATGGCCGGAGTGAATAGTACCTGCAGCCTGTCCGCTGTGTGCACGGCCGGTGTCAATAGTAACTGCAGCCCGTCCACTGTGTGCACGGCCGGAGTGAATAGTAACTGCGGCTCGTCCGCTGTGTGCACGGCCGGTGTGAATAGTAACTGCAGCCCGTCCGCTGTGTGCACGGCCGGTGTGAATAGTAACTGCAGCCCGTCCGCTGTGTGCACGGCCGGTGTGAATAGTACCTGCAGCCTGTCCGCTGTGTGCACGGCCGGAGTGAATAGTAACTGCAGCCCATCCGCTGTGTGCACGGCCGGTGTGAATAGTAACTGCGGCCTGTCCGCCGTGTGCACGGCCGGTGTGAATAGTAACTGCAGCCCGTCCGCTGTGTGCACGGCCGGAGTGAATAGTAACTGCAGCCCATCCGCTGTGTGTGCGGCCGGTGTGAATAGTAACTGCGGCCCGTCCAATGTGTGCACGGCCGGTGTGAATAGTAACTGCGGCCCATCCGCTGTGTGCACGGCCGGTGTGAATAGTAACTGCAGCCCGTCCGCTGTGTGCACGGCCGGTGTGAATAGTAACTGCAGCCCATCCGCTGTGTGCACGGCCGGAGTGAATAGTAACTGCAGCCCATCCGCTGTGTGCTCGGCCGGTGTGAATAGTAACTGCAGCCCGTCCAATGTGTGCACGGCCGGTGTGAATAGTAACTGCAGCCCATCCGCTGTGTGCACGGCCGGTGTGAATAGTAACTGCGGCCCGTCCAATGTGTGCACGGCCGGTGTGAATAGTAACTGCAGCCCATCCGCTGTGTGTGCGGCCGGTGTGAATAGTAACTGCAGCCCGTCCGCTGTGTGCACGGCCGGTGTGAATAGTAACTGCGGCCCATCTGCTGTGTGCACGGCCGGAGTGAATAGTAACTGCAGCCCGTCCGCTGTGTGCACGGCCGGTGTGAATAGTAACTGCGGTCCATCTGCTGTGTGCACGGCCCGAGTGAATAGTAACTGCAGCCCATCCTCTGTGTGCACGGCCGGAGTGAATAGTACCTGCAGCCCGTCCGCTGTGCGCACGGCCGGTGTGAATAGTAACTGCGGCCCGTCCGCCGTGTGCACGGCCGGTGTGAATAGTAACTGCGGCCCATCTGCTGTGTGTACGGCCGGTGTGAATAGTAACTGCAGCCCGTCCTCTGTGTGCACAGCCGGTGTGAATAGTAACTGCAGCCCGTCCTCTGTGTGCACGGCCGGTGTGAATAGTAACTGCAGCCCGTCCTCTGTGTGCACGGCCGGTGTGAATAGTAACTGCAGCCCGTCCGCTGTGTGCACGGCCGGTGTGAATAGTAACTGCAGCCCATCTGCTGTGTGCACGGCCGGTGTGAATAGTAACTGCAGCCCATCTGCTGTGTGCACGGCCGGAGTGAATAGTAACTGCAGCCCGTCCTCTGTGTGCACGGCCGGTGTGAATGGTAACTGCAGCCCATCCGCAGTGTGCACGGCCGGTGTGAATAGTACCTGCAGCCTGTCCGCTGTGTGTGCGGCCGGTGTGAATAGTAACTGCAGCCCGTCCGCTGTGTGCACGGCCGGAGTGAATAGTAACTGCAGTCCGTCCGCTGTGTGCACGGCCGGAGTGAATAGTAACTGCAGCCCGTCCGCTGTGTGCACGGCCGGTGTGAATAGTAACTGCAGCCCATCCGCTGTGTGCACGGCCGGTGCGAATAGAAACTGCGGCCCGTCCGCTGTGTGCACGGCCGGAGTGAATAGTAACTGCGGCCCGTCGGCTGTGTGCACGGCCGGAGTGAATAGTAACTGCAGCCCGTCTGCTGTGTGCACGGCCGGTGTCAATAGTAACTGCAGCCCGTCCGCTGTGTGCACGGCCGGAGTGAATAGTAACTGCGGCCCGTCCGCTGTGTGCACGGTCGGTGTGAATAGTAACTGCAGCCCGTCCGCTGTGTGCACGGCCGGTGTGAATAGTACCTGCAGCCTGTCCGCTGTGTGCACGGCCGGAGTGAATAGTAACTGCAGCCCATCCGCTGTGTGCACGGCCGGTGTGAATAGTAACTGCGGCCCATCCGCTGTGTGCACGGCCGGTGTGAATAGTAACTGCGGCCCGTCCTCTGTGTGCACGGCCGGTGTGAATAGTAACTGCGGCCCATCTGCTGTGTGCACGGCCCGAGTGAATAGTAACTGCAGCCCGTCCGCTGTGCGCACGGCCGGTGTGAATAGTAACTGCGGCCCGTCCGCTGTGCGCACGGCCGGTGTGAATAGTAACTGCGGCCCGTCCGCCGTGTGCACGGCCGGTGTGAATAGTAACTGCAGCCCGTCCGCTGTGCGCACGGCCGGAGTGAATAGTAACTGCAGCCCGTCCGCTGTGCGCACGGCCGGTGTGAATAGTAACTGCGGCCCGTCCGCCGTGTGCACGGCCGGTGTGAATAGTAACTGCGGCCCATCTGCTGTGTGCACGGCCCGAGTGAATAGTAACTGCAGCCCGTCAGCTGTGTGCACGGCCAGTGTGAATAGTAACTGCGGCCCATCCGCTGTGTGCACGGCCGGTGTGAATAGTACCTGCAGCCTGTCCGCTGTGTGTGCGGCCGGTGTGAATAGTAACTGCAGCCCGTCCGCTGTGTGCACGGCCGGAGTGAATAGTAACTGCAGCCCGTCCTTTGTGTGCATGGCCGGTGTGAATAGTAACTGCAGCCCCGTCCGCTGTGCGCACGGCCGGTGTGAATAGTAACTGCGGCCCGTCCGCTGTGCGCACGGCCGGTGTGAATAGTAACTGCGGCCCGTCCGCCGTGTGCACGGCCGGTGTGAATAGTAACTGCAGCCCGTCAGCTGTGTGCACGGCCAGTGTGAATAGTAACTGCGGCCCATCCGCTGTGTGCACGGCCGGTGTGAATAGTACCTGCAGCCTGTCCGCTGTGTGTGCGGCCGGTGTGAATAGTAACTGCAGCCCGTCCGCTGTGTGCACGGCCGGAGTGAATAGTAACTGCAGCCCGTCCTTTGTGTGCATGGCCGGTGTGAATAGTAACTGCAGCCCGTCCGCTGTGCGCACGGCCGGTGTGAATAGTAACTGCGGCCCGTCCGCCGTGTGCACGGCCGGTGTGAATAGTAACTGCGGCCCGTCCGCTGTGCGCACGGCCGGTGTGAATAGTAACTGCGGCCCGTCCGCTGTGTGCACGGCCGGTGTGAATAGTAACTGCGGCCCGTCCGCTGTGCGCACGGCCGGTGTGAATAGTAACTGCGGCCCGTCCGCCGTGTGCACGGCCGGTGTGAATAGTAACTGCAGCCCGTCCGCTGTGCGCACGGCCGGTGTGAATAGTAACTGCGGCCCGTCCGCCGTGTGCACGGCCGGTGTGAATAGTAACTGCGGCCCGTCCGCTGTGCGCACGGCCGGTGTGAATAGTAACTGCGGCCCGTCCGCTGTGTGCACGGCCGGTGTGAATAGTAACTGCGGCCCGTCCGCTGTGTGCACGGCCGGTGTGAATAGTAACTGCAGCCCGTCCGCTGTGTGCACGGCCGGAGTGAATAGTAACTGCGGCCCGTCCGCTGTGTGCACGGCCGGTGTGAATAGTAACTGCAGCCCATCCGCTGTGTGCACGGCCGGTGTGAATAGTAACTGCGGCCCATCCGCTGTGTGCACGGCCGGTGTGAATAGTAACTGCGGCCCGTCCTCTGTGTGCACGGCCGGTGTGAATAGTAACTGCGGCCCATCTGCTGTGTGCACGGCCCGAGTGAATAGTAACTGCAGCCCGTCCGCTGTGCGCACGGCCGGTGTGAATAGTAACTGCGGCCCGTCCGCTGTGCGCACGGCCGGTGTGAATAGTAACTGCGGCCCGTCCGCCGTGTGCACGGCCGGTGTGAATAGTAACTGCAGCCCGTCCGCTGTGCGCACGGCCGGAGTGAATAGTAACTGCAGCCCGTCCGCTGTGCGCACGGCCGG
Source organism: Anomaloglossus baeobatrachus (assembly GCF_048569485.1). Taxonomy (NCBI): domain Eukaryota; kingdom Metazoa; phylum Chordata; class Amphibia; order Anura; family Aromobatidae; genus Anomaloglossus; species Anomaloglossus baeobatrachus. The sequence goes on along the minus strand of NC_134355.1, from coordinate 694,139,430 downwards.
TGTGAATAGTAACTGCGGCCCGTCCGCCGTGTGCACGGCCGGTGTGAATAGTAACTGCGGCCCATCTGCTGTGTGCACGGCCCGAGTGAATAGTAACTGCAGCCCGTCAGCTGTGTGCACGGCCGGTGTGAATAGTAACTGCGGCCCATCCGCTGTGTGCACGGCCGGTGTGAATAGTACCTGCAGCCTGTCCGCTGTGTGTGCGGCCGGTGTGAATAGTAACTGCAGCCCGTCCGCTGTGTGCACGGCCGGAGTGAATAGTAACTGCAGCCCGTCCTTTGTGTGCATGGCCGGTGTGAATAGTAACTGCAGCCCGTCCGCTGTGCGCACGGCGGTGTGAATAGTAACTGCGGCCCGTCCGCTGTGCGCACGGCCGGTGTGAATAGTAACTGCGGCCCGTCCGCCGTGTGCACGGCCGGTGTGAATAGTAACTGCAGCCCGTCAGCTGTGTGCACGGCCAGTGTGAATAGTAACTGCGGCCCATCCGCTGTGTGCACGGCCGGTGTGAATAGTACCTGCAGCCTGTCCGCTGTGTGTGCGGCCGGTGTGAATAGTAACTGCAGCCCGTCCGCTGTGTGCACGGCCGGAGTGAATAGTAACTGCAGCCCGTCCTTTGTGTGCATGGCCGGTGTGAATAGTAACTGCAGCCCGTCCGCTGTGCGCACGGCCGGTTGTGAATAGTAACTGCGGCCCGTCCGCCGTGTGCACGGCCGGTGTGAATAGTAACTGCGGCCCGTCCGCTGTGCGCACGGCCGGTGTGAATAGTAACTGCGGCCCGTCCGCTGTGTGCACGGCCGGTGTGAATAGTAACTGCGGCCCGTCCGCTGTGCGCACGGCCGGTGTGAATAGTAACTGCGGCCCGTCCGCCGTGTGCACGGCCGGTGTGAATAGTAACTGCAGCCCGTCCGCTGTGCGCACGGCCGGTGTGAATAGTAACTGCGGCCCGTCCGCCGTGTGCACGGCCGGTGTGAATAGTAACTGCGGCCCGTCCGCTGTGCGCACGGCTGGTGTGAATAGTAACTGCGGCCCGTCCGCTGTGTGCACGGCCGGTGTGAATAGTAACTGCGGCCCGTCCGCTGTGTGCACGGCCGGTGTGAATAGTAACTGCAGCCCGTCCGCTGTGTGCACGGCCGGAGTGAATAGTAACTGCGGCCCGTCCGCTTGTGTGCACGGCCGGTGTGAATAGTAACTGCAGCCCGTCCTCTGTGTGCACGGCCGGTGTGAATAGTAACTGCAGCCCGTCCTCTGTGTGTGCGGCCGGTGTGAATAGTAACTGCAGCCCGTCCTCTGTGTGTGCGGCCGGTGTGAATAGTAACTGCAGCCCGTCCGCTGTGTGCATGGCCGGTGTGAATAGTAACTGCAGCCCGTCCGCTGTGCGCACGGCCGGTGTGAATAGTAACTGCGGCCCGTCCGCCGTGTGCACGGCCGGTGTGAATAGTAACTGCGGCCCGTCCTCTGTGTGCACGGCCGGTGTGAATAGTAACTGCAGCCCGTCCTCTGTGTGCACGGCCGGTGTGAATAGTAACTGCAGCCCGTCCTCTGTGTGCACGACCGGTGTGAATAGTAACTGCAGCCCATCCTCTGTGTGCACGGCCGGTGTGAATAGTAACTACAGCCCGTCCTCTGTGTGCATGGCCGGTGTGAATAGTAACTGCAGCCCGTCCTCTGTGTCCACGGCCGGTGTGAATAGTAACTGCAGCCCGTCCTCTGTGTGCACAGCCGGTGTGAATAGTAACTGCAGCCCGTCCTCTGTGTGCACGGCCGGAGTGAATAGTAACTGCAGCCCATCCTCTGTGTGCACGGCCGGTGTGAATAGTAACTGCAGCCCGTCCTCTGTGTGCACGGCCGGTGTGAATAGTAACTGCAGCCCGTCCTCTGTGTGCACAGCCGGTGTGAATAGTAACTGCAGCCCATCCTCTGTGTGCACGGCCGGTGTGAATAGTAACTGCAGCCCGTCCTCTGTGTGCACGGCCGGTGTGAATAGAACCTTAGCAGTTGTACAGTTTTCATTTTTGGATTTGACTCTTTGGTGCCTCTGCCTTGTATCATGGCTCCAGGGGCTGAAACCCTTCACCCACGGTCACGGTGGTGAACTTCACAGACAGGTCCTCTGAGGATTGTGGGGGGGAGGGGGTGGTGGATACTTTTTTTCTGCTGTGTGATGCGTATTTCTTTTATAACGCAATGATTTTATTGCTGGAGGAATCGGATTGTGATTGAGCCACATTCCCCGACAAGCCTGGTCCTGGGTAGAGCTGCCAGGAATCTGGGGGAATACATGGGACTGTGCGCCCCCTGGTGTCAGAAGTGGGAAGATGTACAGTCAGTGGCTGCAGGACTACAAGCACCAGCAGTTCTACTTGGAGAGTTCCAACTCTTTAATGTTCCCTTTAGGAGAGTGTGCCGAGGCAGTTCTTTTTCTTGTTTACCGATGATTCTCTGCCCCGTCTATGACCAAACATGCCTACAAGGAACACGTGAGCGTCCGATCGCTGCAGCCCCTGCCTGAATGCGTGGGACTCCCTACAGTGCATACATACAGCGATGTTACGGTCCTCGCTGACATTTGCACGGTGGATTCCTCACACATCCCGTTACCTTTCTGCATTTTAGGAGAGAGGAAACTGGATCCGCGGAGAGCTCAGCATGACAGCTGCGGGGAGCAGCTCTGAACGTGTCATGTCAAAGATGAGGCCTTAGGAAGCTGCTGAGAATGTGAAGACCCCACAGCTGTGCCAAAGACCCCGGCCACCCGGTGACAGACATGGATCTGGAGAGTTGCCAGGAAGGGTGGGAGGTTCAGACCAAGGCTACAAAACCCAAACTTACCAAGATATCACATCTTACATTGACCGTGAAAAGTGTACCTGTCCTCAGAGACCTCAAAATAATGAGTGCGGTGATCTCAGGAACCTCTGGGAAGACTGAGGGTGATCCCTGGAACCTCCAAGTAGATTGAGGGTGGCGATCCTGGGAACCTGCGGGAGGACAGAGGGTGGCAAACCAGGAAACCTTTGGGTGGTGATCCCGGGACTCTCTGTGAAGACTGAGGGTGATCCCGAGAACCTTCACATAGACTGAGGGTGGCAAATCCGGGAAACTTTGGGTGGTGATCCCGGGAACACTAAGGGTGATTCCGAAAATCTCCAGGTAGAAGGAGGGTGGCGATCCTGTAAACCTCTGGGAGGACCAATTGTGGCAATCCTAGGAACCTTCAGGTGGAACACAGGAACCTCTGGGTAGCCCAAGGGTGGCAAGCCCAGGAACCTCTGGGTGGATCCAGTGATCTCAGGATCCTCCACATAGAATGAGGGTATTGATTTTAGGAACCTCTGGATAGACTGGGGGTGTTGATATTAGGAACCTCCAGGTAGACTGAGGGTGGTAATTCCAGGAATCTTCAGGTACATTGAGGGTGTTGATCTCAGGAATCTCCAGTTAGATTGAGGGTAGTGAATTCAGGAACCTTTGGGTAGATTGGGGGTACTGATTTTAGGAACCTCCGTGTAGACTAAGGGTGGTGATCTCAGGAACCTCCAAGTTGTCTAAGGTTGCAGAGGCCAGGGATTTTCGCAAAGGCTGAGGGTGGGGATTCCAAGAACATCTGGATTGACTGAGGGTGCTGATCCCAGGAAACTCCAGGAAGACCGAAGGTGCTGATCCGAGGAAACGCCAGGAAGACAGAAGGTGGTGATCCGACAAAACTCTGGGAAGACAGAAGGTGGTGATCCGAGGAAACTCCAGGAAGACAGAAGGTGGTGATCCCACTTTCAGACACAAGTGTCTGCTTCATTACCAGACTTCTACAACTGGTACTGAAGGATAAAGATTCGCTGTTCTAGGAGGATTTTCCTGACCTTTTCTTAGCCATGATCCATAAACAGCTGACAACACAGCAAAGGGATCTCATTGCTGGAAGTTATTGGTAATAAAAAGGAGACAAAAACAGTTAAGCATTAGATCTAACATGGACACATTGAGGACGTCATGAAGAGGAGGCTGAAATTTAGCACCACAGTGACATTACTTAGAACTGGACGTTCCTCCAAAATTGATGAAAAGACAAGAAGAGAATTGGTCCGGGAAGTTTCAAAGAAGCAGACAGCAACATTAAAGGAGCTGCAGGAATCTCTGGCCAGTACTGGCTGTGTAGTGTATGTGACAATAATTTTCTGTATTCTTCATGTGTCCAACCTGTGGGGTCAGGGGCAAGATAGAAGCCTTGGATTACAAACAAAAACATCTAAACCCGGCTATATTCTGCCAAAATCTCCATTAAGTCTCCGAAAAGCCTGTGGGAAAGGTGTTGTGTCTGATTAGATTAAGGTGGAAGCTTTTGGCCATGATTCTAAAAGGTGGAAACCCAACACTGCGCCTCACCAGAAGATCACCATCCCCACCAGGAAGCATCATGTGGACAGCAAAGATCACCGATTGTAGATGTGTCGTGTGAGACTCCAACCCAAAAAAGACTGGACACTGCCACAAATTCACAGGGGACTTCACAAAGTATTAGTATAAGGGTGTGCAGATTTATGCAAACATTATTTTAGTAAAGGTTTCTTTTTCCATCAGAAATTATTTCCGTTTGTTTCTCAATGGATTTGGACAGATTATTGGTAACATTAAAAGGGGGGAAACAATTCTGAAATGATTCTTCTTTGTTGGATTTTCTTAAAATGTGGGGTTTTGTCATGTATCTGGGGTGTGTAGACTATATCTTTATATCCACAGCATTTAGGCCATTATCCAATCATAAGGGCTTAGACCTTACTCTCCCTATAGGGTCTTTAGATAAGTTTGGGTACCGAGAAGATAAGAATCTGCCTTTAGGGGTGTAATATATTGACTCTATGCATGTGGCAGGCATAGACTAGTGGGCATGTGTGATCAGATGGTAATGGGTATATATGATTAGACACTAATGGGCATGTATGATCAACAAGTGGCGGGCATTTGTTATCAGATACTAGGGGGCATGTGTGATCAGAGGGTAGTGGTTATGTTTGATCAGACACTAATGGGTATGTGTGATCAAAAACTAGTGGTGGGCATGTATGATCGAATACTACTAGGCATGTGTGATCAGATATTAGTGGGCATGTGTGATCAGACATTAGTGGGCATGTGTGATCAGAGGGTAGTAGGCAAGTGTGATCAGACGCTAGTGGGCATGTGTGATCAGACATTAGTGGGCATGTGTGATCAGAGGGTAGTAGGCAAGTGTGATCAGACGCTAGTGGGCATGTGTGATCAGACGCTAGTAGGCATGTGTGATCAGAGGGTAGTAGGCAAGTGTGATCAGACGCTAGTGGGCATGTGTGATCAGACGCTAGTGGGCATGTGTGATCAGACGCTAGTAGGCATGTGGGATCGAACATTAGTATGCATATGTGATAGGATGCTAGTAGGCATGTGTGATCAGACACTAGTATTGATGTGTAAAAGGAAGCTAGTGGGCGTGTGATCAGAGGCAAGTAACCATGTGTGATCGGATGCTAGTGGGCATGTGTGATCAGACGTTAGTGGGCGTGCATAAACGGATGGTAGTAGGCATGTGTGAGCAGACACTAGTGGGCATGTGTGATCAAAAAATGGTGGACATTTATCAGAAACTAGGGGCGTGTGTTATCGAACACTAGCAGGCATGTGTGATCAGAGGGTAGTGGGTATGTATGATCAGACACTAATGGGCATGTGTCATCAAAAACTGGTGGGCATGTGTCATCAAAAACTGGTGGGCATGTATGATCAGACGCTAGTAATCATGTGGGATTGAACACTAGAAGGCATGTGTGATAGGATGCTAGTAGGCATGTGTGATCAGACACTACTGCGTATGTGTGATCAGACACTAGTAGGCACGTGTGAGCGGATGCAAGTAGGTATGTGGAATCAAACACTAGTAGGCATGTGGGATCTGATGCTAGTAGGCATGTGTAATAGGAAGCTAGTCGGCGTGTGATCAGGCACTAGTGGGCATTTGTGATCGGATGCTAGTGGGCATGTGATCAGGCACTAGTGGGCATGTGTGATCGGATGCTAGTGGGCATGTGATCAGGCACTAGTGGGCATTTGTGATCGGATGCTAGTGGGCATGTGATCAGGCACTAGTGGGCATGTGTGATCAGATGCTAGTGGGCATGCATGAGCAGATGCTAGTAGGCATGTGTGAGCAGACACTAGTGGGCATGTCTAATCAGACGCTAGTGGGCATGTGTGATCGTACGCTAGTAGGCATTTGTGATTGGACTATATTGGCATGTGTGATCAGATCGGATGCTAGTGGGCATGTGTGATCAGATACTAAAAGCCATATGTAACTGGATGTTAGTGGTCATGTGTGATCGGATGCGAGTGGGCAAGTGTGATAACACACTATTTGGTATATATGACCAGACAACAGGGGTCATGTGTGATCAGACAATAGGGGGCATGTAATAGCCACGGTCAATGGCCACCTCCCACCAACCATAGAGTATAAGGATAGAGGATTCTCCGGCTTGTGGTCTGGTTGTGTGAAAGATGCCGCAATTCATCAATAATCCATGAACTCTTCTCCAGTAACCGTATCATGATCTTTGCTGGTCGGGAGCCAGGAGCGGTGCGCGGGACACAATGGAGGGTGCTGTGCCCAGGAGACGCAGCGTCTCAGCTGCATCGCTTCCCAGATCTGTTACCTACTTGGCGCAGCAGTGAAGGATCTGTGGAGCGTTTGCCAGCTGGATGTGAGGATCACAGTCTATTTCTTCCTCATTCATCACCTCTGACTTTATAGGATCGGACACTGGAGTCAGGTCTTTTGTGGTTGCGTCATCACCGAGGAGCTCCTCCCGTGCCGCAGTATGGACAAGGCCTTCATGGAGTACAGACGCGTCCACGTGGGTATTTCAGCTCCGCCGTCTATTCATAGAGTCGTTATTTATCACTTGGCATCGCTGCCGGATTCATAACACGCGACGTCTGTGCCAAAGACACCAACGACAGGTGCTAACGGCGTAAAGTGCTCCGATCCGGCATCGGGCGTCTACCAGGATGGCGGCACAAACTCTTTTTATCGTGTGTACAAGATGGCGTAGATGACATCAGGCACTCACTAATCATACTACAGATGGTCGACCGGCGGGGGTCGCCGAGCTTCTGCCTGGTGCTTCACAAGATGCTGAGACTTTTCTGCTGGGAGAGGGAGGAAGAGCTGCCTCCGTCACGGTATGGACACAGAACCTCCTGCTGACGCTTTACAGAAACATTGTATCAAACTCATCACAAATGGCTCTATGTATGTATGTGCAAGTTTTAAGTATAAAATGGCTTACACAATACACGGAGGAAATTACGAAAATTCCCAAAAAGTGGCACCAAGTTGGCGGAAAGATGTTTAAATCTACAACCAAAGAGTTTGACAATAGTAGAATTTTTCAAAAACTCCCCAAAAACCTTCCTCCTCCTCCTTCACCACCGCACCCCGGCAGAAGCCGGGAACCTGGACGTGAGGACTGGAGATTTTGTGCCCCGTTTCTATAATTATCCATGGGAAGAGTCACTGTCCTCCTGTCCTCTCAGTCACTGAGAAGCTGCAGCTCCATCTCCCTCCTTCCCCTCTTCTATTACTCTGCATGGAGTTTGGGCAACTGAAGTTTTTGCGGGAAAATAGGGGATAAAGAGTTGTTCGAGGAGGGAAATGACGGCACTATGTTTGGTGACGTGACGGTGCTTTAATATTTGCCAGATGACATGGCTTCCAGGTTAGAGGTTCGGCTCCCTAAACAGATACACGTCCAAGACACAGAACAGGACAGGGGCAATTCGGCACATGGCTGGACAGAGGACAGCTGGTCCGCAGAAGCTTGGTGACCTTGACACCCCCAACCCACTCCAGTAACGCCCCCTTTTTATATCTTGGTTACATAGCCCTGCCCCCGAGGAGCAGCTCTGCCAGAATTGAGTCTGTATATCCGGGATAGGAGGAGAGAAATATCTTATACTCCAGTTACTTTCAGAGCTGCATTCACCATTGTGCACCTCACCCGCAGGAACGCACACTCACCAGCTGCTTCCTGTCAGTGATTACAAACATACTGGTTTTTCGCACTCTCTTTACGGACCTCGTCCCACTCACGTAGCTGGAGCGATGTTACAGACACCTACCTGGTGTCCAGGACAGATGTGAACTTTGTACTGTATCTGTGTATAAAACGGCTGGATGGATGCACTGGAACAAACCCTCTGCTATATGAGCAGGACATGATCCCATTGACTTACAGCAAGCAGGTTGCTTGAAGATGATGAAGAATTGAAGCACAAAGTCCATGACAAAGCTGCAGAGCATCTCACAGGATGGCACATTACTCTAGAGTTTGGACCCCATTAGGAAACAGACATCCGGAGCTGCACTCAATCTTCTGCCGGATGCCAGTGTCATCAGCAATAAGCCATCAGACAGACATAGTCCCCTGGTTGTCTGAGCTCCCACAATGCACTGCACTTTGGTGACAGAATTGACAATGCAGCTCTGGCTGTGACTGGAGCAGAGGATTTCCACAGTCGTTTCCTGGGGAGAGGGATTATCGTTACTGCAGGGAAATCCTGTGGGAAAATGTAGAAACGTTTCAGTGCTGCTGGGCCCGGAGCCAAGACTGCAGACTCGCTGGCACAGACATCCTTCACAGGGGGGTAGTGTTACGGCGCAGGGAGCGGCGCAGCGCCAGAATCTGTAAGACAAGCCGCTGTGACATCACAATGAGACGCGCTCTGCAGCTGCGAGACGACATGGGAAAGGCTCTGCTGTCCAGCAGGGGGATCCTGTGACCTCCCAAAAACCTCTCCACAGAGGAGCCGCACCAATGGCTGACACTGCAGACCTGCTCCAGTCACATCCAGAGCTGTCACCAGCTGCTGCCTGGCATCTATCTACCCCATGCTGGAAGATGGAGTCTCCTGACCCGTCCATTGTGCGGTATCTAAGAGAGGAGAGGCTCTGTGGTCCACGTGCATGGAGCTTGGAGAGGAGAGACTCTGTGGTCCACGTGCATGGAGCTTGGAGAGGAGAGGCTCTGTGGTCCACGTGCATGGAGCTTGGAGAGGAGAGGCTCTGTGGTCCACGTGCATGGAGCTTGGAGAGGAGAGGCTCTGTGGTCCACGTGCATGCAACATGGAGAGGAGAGGCTATGTGGTCCACATGCATGCAACATGGAGAGGAGAGGCCCTGTGGTCCACGTGCATAGAGCTTGTGGTCCACGTGCATGCAACATGGAGAGGAGAGGCCCTGTGGTCCACGTGCATAGAGCTTGTGGTCCACGTGCATGCAACATGGAGAGGAGAGGCCCTGTGGTCCACGTGCATGGAGCTCGGAGAGGCCTTGTGGTCCACGTGCATGTGACATCCCACCACCCGTCATGTGACTGCTCCCGTGCAGGGACATCACACCACACGTCATGTGACTGGTACCACCTGGTGACATCATAGATATAACACTGTTTGTCAGGATGGATGATGGGAGTGATGAGCCTCAGACAGACGGACAGACACATTTATTATCTGTAAACATTGGAACATGAGATGTACCGCCTCTGTGTGGAGCTCGCACCACATAACACCACAGGACACGGATCCTCCCGCGAGCGCTCAGTCCACATGAAGAACACGTTGTTGCCAGGGGTCGGTCACGTGTCCGGTACTAGAGGGGGCTGCAGCTGAATGCAGTCACAGTGTCTCAGCCTCTTCACCCACACGAGCGCACGCTCTGCTGCCCGCGTCTGACGTGACGGTACACGTCCCAGTGCACGCATGTAGTATGTTACATCCAGAGCCGAGCATGCAGGGTCCGGGCTCCCGGCCGTCACGTCTCTGCTGCCTGTGGAAATGCGGCTGTTGTGTTGTCATAAAGTACATGGATATAGGGGGCGCTCTGTGCCTGGAACAGAGAGAGCTGCAGTTACTGCGCCGGCCGTGGTCAGAGCCACGCTGCGGGGAGGAGGGCCACGCTGCAGGGAGGAGGGCCACGCTGCGGGGGAGGAGGGCCACGCTGCGGGGGAGGAGGGCCACGCTGCAGGGAGGAGGAGGGCCACGCTGCAGGGAGGAGGAGGGCCACGCTGCGGGGGAGGAGGGCCCCGCTGCGGGGAGGAGGGTCACACTTACTTCAATCACCTCCATCTTCTGTGACGGTCACTTAGCCTGAAATGGAAAAGACGCAATGAGCAGAGGCTACAAACCATGTCTGACAAGCAGAAGTGATGAAAGGTCAGAATCACGTGACAGGAAGTGATGAAAGGTCGGCATGGCGTGCCAGGAACGGCATCACTTGACAGGAAGTGATGAAAGGTCTGCATGGTGACAGACAGAAGAGGAGGACGCCGAGAGCGACAGACAGGAGAGAAGGACGCCGAGAGCGACAAACAGGAGAGGAGGACGCCGAGAGCGACAGACAGAAGAGGAGGACGCCGAGAGCGACAGACAGGAGAGAAGGACGCCGAGAGCGACAGACAGGAGAGGAGGACGCCGAGAGCGACAGACAGGAGAGAAGGACGCCGAGAGCGACAGACAGGAGAGGAGGACGCCGAGAGCGACAGACAGGAGAGGAGGACGCCGAGAGCGACAGACAGGAGAGGAGGACGGCGAGAGCGACAGACAGGAGAGGAGGACGCCGAGAGCGACAGACAGGAGAGGAGGACGCCGAGAGCGACAGACAGGAGAGGAGGACGCCGAGAGCGACAGACAGGAGAGGAGGACGCCGAGAGCGACAGACAGGAGAGGAGGACGCCGAGAGCGACAGACAGGAGAGGATGACGCCGAGAGCGACAGACAGGAGAGGAGGACGCCGAGAGCGACAGACAGGAGAGGAGGACGCCGAGAGCGACAGACAGGAGAGGAGGACGCCGAGAGCGACAGACAGGAGAGGAGGACGCCGAGAGCGACAGACAGGAGAGAAGGACGCCGAGAGCGACAGACAGGAGAGAAGGACGCCGAGAGCGACAGACAGGAGAGAAGGACGCCGAGAGCGACAGACAGGAGAGGAGGACGCCGAGAGCGACAGACAGGAGAGGAGGACGCCGAGAGCGACAGACAGGAGAGGAGGACGCCGAGAGCGACAGACAGGAGAGGAGGACGCCGAGAGCGACAGACAGGAGAGGAGGACGCCGAGAGCGACAGACAGGAGAGGAGGACGCCGAGAGCGACAGACAGGAGAGAAGGACGCCGAGAGCGACAGACAGGAGAGGAGGACGCCGAGAGCGACAGACAGGAGAGGAGGACGCCGAGAGCGACAGACAGGAGAGGCGGAAACTTAGCATGTCAGACAGGAGAAGCGGTGGCTGCTGAGCACGACACGCAGGAGAGGCGGCTTCACACAGGACACGAGAGGAGGCCGCTGCGCACAGGACACGAGAGGAGGCCGCTGCGCACAGGACACGAGAGGAGGCCGCTGCGCACAGGACACGAGAGGAGGCCGCTGCGCACAGGACACGAGAGGAGGCCGCTGCGCACAGGACACGAGAGGAGGCCGCTGCGCACAGGACACGAGAGGAGGCCGCTGCGCACAGGACACGAGAGGAGGCCGCTGCGCACAGGACACGAGAGGAGGCCGCTGCGCACAGGACACGAGAGGAGGCCGCTGCGCACAGGACACGAGAGGAGGCCGCTGCGCACAGGACACGAGAGGAGGCCGCTGCGCACAGGACACGAGAGGAGGCCGCTGCGCACCGGACACGAGAGGAGGCCGCTGCGCACAGGACACGAGAGGAGGCCGCTGCGCACAGGACACGAGAGGAGGCCGCTGCGCACAGGACACGAGAGGAGGCCGCTGCGCACAGGACACGAGAGGAGGCCGCTGCGCACAGGACACGAGAGGAGGCCGCTGCGCACAGGACACGAGAGGAGGCCGCTGCGCACAGGACACGAGAGGAGGCCGCTGCGCACAGGACACGAGAGGAGGCCGCTGCGCACAGGACACGAGAGGAGGCCGCTGCGCACAGGACACGAGAGGAGGCCGCTGCGCACAGGACACGAGAGGAGGCCGCTGCGCACAGGACACGAGAGGAGGCCGCTGCTCACAGGACACGAGAGGAGGCCGCTGCGCACAGGACAAGAGAGGAGGCCGCTGCGCACAGGACAAGAGAGGAGGCCGCTGCACACAGGACATGAGAGGAGGCCGCTGCGCACAGGACAAGAGAGGAGGCCGCTGCGCACAGGACAAGAGAGGAGGCCGCTGCGCACAGGACAAGAGAGGAGGCCGCTGCGCACAGGACAAGAAAGGAGGCCGCCGAGCACAGGACATGAGAGGAGGCCGCTGCACACAGGACATGAGAGGAGGCCGCTGCACACAGGACATGAGAGGAGGCCGCTGCACACAGGACATGAGAGGAGGCCGCTGCACACAGGACATGAGAGGAGGCCGCTGCACACAGGACATGAGAGGAGGCCGCTGCACATGCCACACATAAATGGGATTACTCCACGTGCGGGGGAAGAGGGAGGTGACACTCATGTTATGGCCCCGTCACACAGATCCAACAGTTACCTCGGTCCTTCCCATTCTCCACCTTTTCCTCTTCACTATCAGCTCCATCTTCAGCTATAAGGGAGGGAGGCACTGATGTGTACAGAGTCGCAGCTCTCGATAGCACTGGGGGTAAACTGGACACGTGGAGCATGGGTCGGTCGCTCTGAGACGACGTCCACTCACCTGAGTGCAGCTCCTTCACCAGGGAAGACATTGTGTTTGTGATGGAGTCTGCCGCCACCAGCAGGTCGCTGCGTAGATTTCTTCTGGCGCCTGAAAAGCGGATATCACACATCAGCCGCACGGCTACAGATCAATGGATGTGGCCATGAGCGGCCGGCGGGTGTAGCCCTCTCCTTGTGGGGGGCACCGCAGCCTCCACTCATAGAATCTAGTAAGCTACTCCAAATTCTACATGGCGACTCACCGTGTGATTCTGGTACATCTCCCAGCCTGACTATGGAGTCCTGAGGTCCATGAGTCGGGGTGGAGCCGGCTGACGTGGAGCGCACTGGCATTGGCATGGAGCGGTTGGCACCATGGCTTGGAGAAGAACGAGGGGAGCCGGCCGCTTGTGCCTACAACACAGAAGAAGCCAAGACATATGGAAACAACAATGTCGTGTGCGCAGCAAGAAGCTACAGGGGTCAAGATATGAAAATCAGAGGAATAGGTCCGCTGGACCTCCGGGACTACACAGGAGGATGGAAATGTGTGAGGGCTCACAAGTCACCCGCTACACCTGTCAGGACTGGGAGTATGGCGACCAGGTCATATAGACGGCGCACCGGGCCCACAGAATACGAGAACGACAAGACCTGTGCGATGCAGACAGATGGTGGGAACGGTAAACAGATCTGTTATCATCACAGCACACGCCGATAATAACAAAAACACACAGATGGCCAAGAAATGGTGGAAAGCTTCCCAGAAAACGAGACGCAGGAACAAGGAGGAAGAAAACGGAGCTATATGGTAGAAGTATAACTGAAGAGTCCTCGCTCTATAGTATGAGGAGGGGGAGAAGGATGACCGAGGTGTCCTCTACTATGAGGAGGGGTAAAAGGATGACCGGGAGTCCTCGCTCTATGATATGAGGAGGGGCAGAAGAATGACCGGGGAGTCCTCGCTCTATGGTATAACAAGGGGCAGAAGGATGACCGGGGAGTCCTCGCTCTATGGTAGGAGGGGCAGAAGGATGACCTGGGAGTCCTTGCTCTAAGGTATGAGGAGCGGCAGAAGGATGACCGGGGAGTCCTCGCTCTATGGTAGGAGGGGCAGAAGGATGACCGGGAGTCCTCGCTCTATGGTATAACGAGGGGCAGAAGGATGACCGGGAGTCCTCGCTCTATGGTATAACAAGGGGCAGAAGGATGACCGGGGAGTCCTCTACTCAATGGTATGACGAGGGGCAGAGGGATGACCAGGAGTCCTCGCTCTATGGTATAAGGAGGGCCAGAAGGAAGACCAGGGAGTCCCCCCTAGTCTATGGTATGAGGAGGGGGCAGAAAGATGACTGAGGAGTCCTCGCTCTATGGTATAACAAGGGGCAGAAGGATGACTGGGGAGTCCTCGCTCTATGGTATAACGAGGGGCAGAAGGATGACCGGGAGTCCTCGCTCTATGGTATAACAAGGGGCAGAAGGATGACCGGGGAGTCCTCTACTCAATGGTATGACAAGGGGCAGAGGGATGACCAGGAGTCCTCGCTCTATGGTATAAGGAGGGGCAGAAGGAAGACCAGGGAGTCTCCCCTAGTCTATGGTATGAGGAGGGGGCAGAAAGATGACTGAGGAGTCCTCGCTCTATGGTATGAGGAGCGGCAGAAGGATGACTGGGGAGACCTTGCTCTATGGTATGAGGAGGGGCAGAAGGATGACCGAGGTGTCCTCTACTATGAGGAGGGCAGAAGGATGACCAGGAGTCCTCACTCTATGGTATGAGGAGGGGCAGAAGGATGACCGGGGAGTCCTCGCTCTATGGTATGAGGAGGGGCAGAAGGATGACCGGGGAGTCCTCGCTCTATGGTATAAAGATAGGTAGAAAGATGACCGGGGAGTCATCGCTCTATGGTATAACGAGGGGCAGAAGGATGACCAGGAGTCCTCGCTCTATGGTATGAGGAGGGGCAGAAGGATGACCGGGGAGTCCTCGCTCTATGGTATAAAGATAGGTAGAAAGATGACCGGGGAGTCATCGCTCTATGGTATAAGGAGGGGCAGAAGGAAGACCAGGGAGTCCCCCCTAGTCTATGGTATGAGGAGGGGGCAGAAAGATGACTGAGGAGTCCTCGCTCTATGGTATGAGGAGCGGCAGAAGGATGACTGGGGAGACCTTGCTCTATGGTATGAGGAGGGGCAGAAGGATGACCGAGGTGTCCTCTACTATGAGGAGGGGCAGAAGGATGACCGGGGAGTCCTCGCTCTATGGTATGAGGAGGGGCAGAAGGATGACCGGGGAGTCCTCGCTCTATGGTATAAAGATAGGTAGAAAGATGACCGGGGAGTCATCGCTCTATGGTATAACGAGGGGCAGAAGGATGACCAGGAGTCCTCGCTCTATGGTATGAGGAGGGGCAGAAGGATGACCGAGGAGTTCTCTACTCCATAGTATGAGGAGGGGCAGAAGGATGACCGGGGAGTCCTCGCTCTATGGTATAAGGAGGGGCAGAAGGATGACCGGGGAGTCCTCTACTTAATGGTATGAGGAGGGGCAGAAGGATGACTGGGGAGTCCTCGCTCTATGGTATAACGAGGGGCAGAAGGATGACTGGGAGTCCTCGTTCTATGGTATAACGAGGGGCAGAAGGATGACCGGGAGTCCTCGCTCTATGGTATAACAAGGGGCAGAAGGATGTCCGGGGAGTCCTCTACTCAATGGTATGAGGAGGGGCAGAAGGATGACTGGGGAGTCCTCGCTCTATGGTATAACGAGGGGCAGAAGGATGACTGGGAGTCCTCGTTCTATGGTATAACGAGGGGCAGAAGGATGACCGGGAGTCCTCGCTCTATGGTATAACAAGGGGCAGAAGGATGTCCGGGGAGTCCTCTACTCAATGGTATGAGGAGGGGCAGAAGGATGACCGGGGAGTCCTAACTCTATGGTATGAGGAGGGGCAGAAGGATGACTGGGGAGTCCTCGCTCTATGGTATAACGAGGGGCAGAAGGATCACCGGGAGTCCTCGCTCTATGGTATAACGAGGGGCAGAAGGATGACCAGGGAGTCCTCGCTCTATGGTATAACAAGGAGCAGAAGGATGACTGGGGAGTCCTCTACTCAATGGTATGAGGAGGGGCAGAAGGATGACCGGGGAGTCCTCTACTCTATGGTAAAAGGAGGGCCAGAAGGATGACTGGAGAGTCCTCTACTCTAGGGTATGAGGAGGGGCAGAAGGATGACCGAGGTGTCCTCTACTATGAGGAGGGGCAGAAGGATGACTGGGTAGTCCTCGCTCTATGGTATAACGAGGGGCAGAAGGATAACCGCGAGTCCTCGCTCTATGGTATAACAAGGGGCAGAAGGATGACCAGGGAGTCCTCTACTCAATGGTATGACGAGGGGCAGAAGGATGACCAGGAGTCCTCGCTCTATGGTATAACAAGGGGCAGAAGGAAGACCAGGGAGTCCCCCCTACTCTATGGTATGAGGAGGGGGCAGAAGGATGACTGAGGAGTCCTCGCTCTATGGTATGAGGAGGGGCAGAAGGATGACTGGGGAGACCTTGCTCTATGGTATGAGGAGGGGCAGAAGGATGACCGAGGTGTCTTCTACTATGAGGAGGGCAGAAGGATGACCGGGGAGTCCTCACTCTATGGTATGAGGAGGGGCAGAAGGATGACCGGGGAGTCCTCGCTCTATGGTATGAGGAGGGGCAGAAGGATGACTGGAGAGTCCTCTACTCTAGGGTATGAGGAGGGGCAGAAGGATGACCGAGGTGTCCTCTACTATGAGGAGGGGCATAAGGATGACAGGGGAGTCCTCGCTCTATGGTATAACAAGGGGCAGAAGGATGACTGGGGAGTCCTCGCTCTATGGTAGGAGGGGCAGAAGGATGACCGGGGAGTCCTCGCTCTATGGTATGAGGAGGGGCAGAAGGATGACCGGGAGTCCTCGCTCTATGGTATGAGGAGGGGCAGAAGGATTACCGGGGAGTCCCCTACTCTACAGTATGAGGAGGGGCAGAAGGATGACTGAGGAGTCCTCGCTCTATGGTAGAATGAGGGCCAGAAGGATGACCGTGGAGTCCCCTACTCTAGGGTATGAGGAGGGGCAGAAGAATGACTGGGGAGTCCCCTACTCTATGGTAGAAGGAGGGCCAGAAGGAAGACCAGGGAGTCCCCTACTCTATGGTATGAGGAGGAGGCAGAAGGATGACTGAGGAGTCCTCGCTCTATGGTATAAGGAGGGGCAGAAGGATGACCGGGGAGTCCTCTCTCTATGGTATGAGGAGGGGCAGAAGGATGACCGGGGAGTCCTCGCTCTATGGTATGAGGAGGGGCAGAAGGATGACCGGGAGTCCTCTCTCTATGGTATGAGGAGGGGCAGAAGGATGACCGGGGAGTCCTCGCTCTATGGTATGAGGAGGGGCAGAAGGATGACCCAGGAGTCCTCGCTCTATGGTATGAAGAGGGGCAGAAGGATGACCGGGGAGTCCTCTCTCTATGGTATGAGGAGGGGCAGAAGGATGACCGGGGAGTCCTCGCTTTATGGTATGAGGAGGGGCAGAAGGATGACCGGGAGTCCTCGCTCTATGGTATGAGGAGGGGCAGAAGGATGACCGGGGAGTCCTCGCTCTATGGTATGAGGAGGGGCAGAAGGATGACCGGGAGTCCTCGCTCTATGGTATAACGAGGGGCAGAAGGATGACCGGGAGTCCTCGCTCTATGGTATAACAAGGAGCAGAAGGATGACTGGGGAGTCCTCTACTCAATGGTATGAGGAGGGGCAGAAGGATGACCAGGAGTCCTCACTCTATGGTATGAAGAGGGGCAGAAGGATGACCGGGGAGTCCTCTCTCTATGGTATGAGGAGGGGCAGAAGGATGACCGGGGAGTCCTCGCTCTATGGTATGAGGAGGGGCAGAAGGATGACCGGGAGTCCTCGCTCTATGGTATGAGGAGGGGCAGAAGGATGACCGGGAGTCCTCGCTCTATGGTATAACGAGGGGCAGAAGGATGACCGGGAGTCCTCGCTCTATGGTATAACAAGGAGCAGAAGGATGACCGGGGAGTCCTCTCCTCAATGGTATGAGGAGGGGCAGAAGGATGACCAGGAGTCCTCGCTCTATGGTATGAGGAGGGGCAGAAGGATGACCGGGGAGTCCTCGCTCTATGGTATGAGGAGGGGCAGAAGGATGACCGGGGAGTCCTCGCTCTATGGTATGAGGAGGGGCAGAAGGATGACCGGGGAGTCCTCGCTCTATGGTATGAGGAGGGGCAGAAGGATGACCGGGGAGTCCTCGCTCTATGGTATGAGGAGGGGCAAAAGGATGACCGAGGAGTCCTCGCTCTATGGTATGAGGAGGGGCAGAAGGATGACCAGGAGTCCTCGCTCTATGGTATAACAAGGGGCAGAAGGAAGACCAGGGAGTCCCCCCTACTCTATGGTATGAGGAGGGGGCAGAAGGATGACTGAGGAGTCCTCGCTCTATGGTATGAGGAGGGGCAGAAGGATGACCGAGTAGTCCTCTACTATGAGGAGGGCAGAAGGATGACCAGGAGTCCTCACTCTATGGTATGAGGAGGGGCAGAAGGATGACCGGGGAGTCCTCGCTCTATGGTATGAGGAGGGGCAGAAGGATGACCGGGGAGTCCTCGCTCTATGGTATAAAGATAGGTAGAAAGATGACCGGGGAGTCATCGCTCTATGGTATAACGAGGGGCAGAAGGATGACCAGGAGTCCTCGCTCTATGGTATAATGAGGGGCAGAAGGATGACCAGGAGTCCTCGCTCTATGGTATAACAAGGGACAGAAGGAAGACCAGGGAGTCCCCCTAGTCTATGGTATGAGGAGGGGCAGAAGGATGACTGGGGAGACCTTGCTCTATGGTATGAGGAGGGGCAGAAGGATGACCGAGGTGTCCTCTACTATGAGGAGGGCAGAAGGATGACCGGGGAGTCCTCGCTCTATGGTATGAGGAGGGGCAGAAGGATGACCGGGGAGTCCTCGCTCTATGGTATAAAGATAGGTAGAAAGATGACCGGGGAGTCATCGCTCTATGGTATAACGAGGGGCAGAAGGATGACCAGGAGTCCTCGCTCTATGGTATAACGAGGGGCAGAAGGATGACCAAGGAGTTCTCTACTCTATAGTATGAGGAGGGGCAGAAGGATGACCGGGGAGTCCTCGCTCTATGGTATAAGGAGAGGTAGAAAGATGACGGGGGAGTCCTCTACTCTATAGTATGAGGAGGGGCAGAAGGCTGACCGGGGAGTCCTCGCTCTATGGTATAAGGAGAGGTAGAAAGATGACGGGGGAGTCCTCTACTCAATGGTATGAGGAGGGGCAGAAGGATGACTGGGGAGTCCTCGCTCTATGGTATAACGAGGGGCAGAAGGATGACCGGGAGTCCTCGCTCTATGGTATAACGAGGGGCAGAAGGATGACCGAGGAGTTCTCGCTCTATGGTATGAGGAGCGGTACATAGACGATCATATTACGTCACACCTGTGGACATCTCTATTTTCTTTATTACAGCCGCCTGCACAATGGACGTTGTTTCCTCTTGTTCTTCTGCCGTCCTTGTAGGCTCGCGGTGGAGATCATGTGAGGATCACCACCTAGTGGCCCTATGAGGACCTGCATGTCTAAACTGATGATGGATGTTTTCGGTGTTATGCTTTCTTCGGATCTCTGGACTATTGGCTGGACGTCCACCATTGCCTCTACAGGAGCTGCTGATGGCGGCACGTTCTGCCGGGGGTGTGCGGTGCCACGTGGCGTGGTCTTGCTTCCCTCGCCGGCTCCCGCTGCTTTGCTTTCTCTAGTAACGTTTAGCGATTCCAGATGCGTTTCTTATATTGAGGAATATAATGTTATCTGTTCTCCACTTATGTGAGAGGAGCCTGCAGTGTAAAGCATGGAGGTTCACGTTCCTAATGCGTGACTGAGCTAGTGGAAACACTGCTGTGGAAATGGCTGATCTCTCACTTGAAGACCCCCTCCTATCCCCTGAGGTGACGACCCCCATTCTTTACACTGCAGGCTGTACTGACGGGAGCGTAGAGAAGGAGGAGCGATGAGGAGGCGTTTTCTCGGCCATATTTGCCCCCATCCTCCTCACTGCGGCCACTAATATGGAGGGAAGAGGTTATTCAGAGGACGGTGAGAGCAGCCCCCCGCAGCCGTGCCCCCATTAGTCGTGTCAGGCAGTGACAAAGCGGTATTAGAGGAGGTTAGGAGGAATGCTGCAGTCACATCCAGAGCTGCGCTCCGATATAACGTATCGCACGGTGGTGCACGCGTCCTGGGAGGAGCCGCACCACAGCGGAGGAAGCTCTGGATGTGACTGGAGTAAGATATTAGTGCTGTGGGCCCTGGCGGCTCCGGCACATGCGGAATGTCAGCTCAGTCACATGCAGCGCACAGGCGGTGGCGGTCGCCGGGGATCATGCGGTCACTTACGGCCTGCTTCTGCTCCTCCTCCTGCGGCGACAAAGAAGAAACAGAATCAGAGTCACAGAGACGGGAACACAGGCAAAGAGATCACAGCCGAGACGTGATCTGGTGAGGAGCAGATCACAGGGGGGTATAATACAGGGATCTGGTGAGAAGCAGATCACAGGGGGGTATAATACAGGGATCTGGTGAGAAGCAGATCACAGGGGGGTATAATACAGGGATCTGGTGAGGAGCAGATCACAGGGGGGTATAATACAGGGATCTGGTGAGAAGCAGATCACAGGGGGGTATAATACGGGGATCTGGTGAGGAGCAGATCACATACGGGGATCTGGTGACGAGCAGATCACAGGACGGTATAATACGGGGATCTGGTGAGAGCAGAATACAGGACAGTATAATACGGGGATCTGGTGAGGAGCAGATCACAGGAGGGTATAATACGGGGATCTGGTGAGGAGCAGATCACAGGACGGTATAATACAGGGATCTGGTGAGGAGCAGATCACAGGACGGTATAATACGGGGATCTGGTGAGGAGCAGATCACAGGACGGTATAATATGGGGATCTGGTGTGCAGCAGATCAATGGATGGTATCAGGGGATCTGGTGTGCAAACCAAATGACCACAGAATAAGGGATCAAGTGTGGAACAGTTCACACAACGCTAAAATAAAGGATCTTGTGTGAATTAGATCACAGAACAATATAACAATAAGAGATATGTTGTGGAGTAGATCACAGTAAATATACTAAGAGGATGAGGTGTGGAGCAGATCACACAACAATGATCAGTATAAAGAAGAAATCACTTCTGGACTAGATCACATAATCTGGGTAATGATGGCTATAATAACGGGATCGGTGATGACGTGACCCAGATAAGAAAGTGGCGATTCAATATCCGGTATAATGAGGAGATCGGTTTTACTGTAGGAGCGGATCACACTCCGGAGGATGTACAGTGGAAACCCTCTCTATACAGACACATCTGCAGGTTTTTCTCTCCGCTCTCTATACAGACACATTTGCAGCTTTTTCCCTCCGCTCTCTATACAGACACATCTGCAGGTTTTTCCCTCCTCTCTATACAGACACATCTGCAGCTTTTTCCCTCCGCTCTCTATACAGACACATCTGCAGCTTTTTCCCTCCGCTCTCTATACAGACACATCTGCAGGTATTTCCCTCCTGTCTCTATACAGACACATCTGCAGGTTTTCCCCTCCGCTCTCTATACAGACACAGCTACAGGTATTTCCCTCCTGTCTCTATACAGACACATCTGCGGGTTGTTCCCTCCTGTCTCTATACAGACACATCTGCAGCTTTTTCCCTCCGCTCTCTATACAGACACATCTGCAGGTATTTCCCTCCTGTCTCTATACAGACACATCTGCAGCTTTTTCCCTCCGCTCTCTATACAGACACATCTGCAGGTATTTCCCTCCTGTCTCTTTACAGACACATCTGCAGGTTTTTCCCTCCTCTCTATACAGACACATCTGCAGGTTTTTCCCTCCCTCTCTATACAGACACATCTGCAGGTTTTTCCCTCCGCTCTCTATACAGACACAGCTGCAGGTATTTCCCTCCTGTCTCTATACAGACACATCTGCGGGTTGTTCCCTCCTGTCTCTATACAGACACATCTGCAGCTTTTTCCCTCCGCTCTCTATACAGACACATCTGCAGGTATTTCCCTCCTGTCTCTATACAGACACATCTGCAGCTTTTTCCCTCCGCTCTCTATACAGACACATCTGCAGGTATTTCCCTCCTGTCTCTATACAGACACATCTGCAGGTTTTTCCCTCCTCTCTATACAGACACATCTGCAGGTTTTTCCCTCCGCTCTCTATACAGACACATCTGCAGGTTTTTCCCTCCGCTTGCTATACAGACACATCTGCAGGTTTTTCCCTCCACTCTCTATACAGACACAGCTGCAGGTTTTTCCCTCCGCTCTCTATACAGACACATCTGCAGGTTTTCCCCTCCGCTCTCTATACAGACACAGCTGCAGGTTTTTCCCCCTTCTCTCTATACAGACACATCTGCAGGTTTTCCCCTCCGCTCTCTATACAGACACATCTGCAGGTTTTTCCCTCTGCTCTCTATACAGACACATCTGCAGGTTTTTCCCTCCGCTCTCTATATAGACACATCTGCAGGTTTTTTCCTCCGCTCTTTATACTGACACATCTGCAGGTTTTTCCCTCCGCTCGCTATACAGACACATCTGCAGGTTTTTCCCTCCCTCTCTATACAGACACATCTGCAGGTTTTTCCCTCCGCTGTATAGAGAGCGGAGGGAAAGTAAGGGTTTAAACTGAACATAACGAGGAGAAGAGCAGATCACACTCCGGGGAATGTACATGTAACTGTTGTCATCCGGGAATCTATTGTAGAATTGATCACTGGATCACTCCATTATTGGATGGAAGCCGTCTGTGCACTGATCTATACAGCGCTGGATACAGAATCGTACAGAGAATCTGCTGGTGTTATCGTTATGTGAGGCACCAGGCGCGTCCGACCTCAGCGTATAGGAGGTAGATGTCAGGGCAGGAGGACATAAAGATCAGCGACGCCTGCACTGCATTGTATCCAATGGGAGCAGATATGTTGGAATGCAAAGAGATATGGACCTGGCCCATGATGCCCTGCAGTCACTGGGTCTCATCTCCTTTCTGTATCCCATGGATCATTTATCAGTTACTGTTGGTTTTGCCCATCCCTAATACCAGACTGTCCTCCTCCCCCCTCATTGAGCGGTCGTCCCCGGCGCCCGTCCAGTGGGGTCCTTACCTTCAGCAGCTTCATCAGCCCCTCCAGCTGCACCATCAGCTCCCGCCGGCTCTCCTGCAGAGCTGACATCCTCTGCTCCAGCTCGTCCTTCCTCTGCCTGCGGACAGCATGGACACGTTAGTGATGGAGTTAATATTGCCCCTAACCATGCTGCGGTAGCCTTCCACTCACCGGAGGAGCCGCAGCTCAGCTAGCAGGGTGGGGTTTTGCTGCGCTTTCTCGGGGGTGGGCTGTGACGCCTGCTCGTGCTCCAGACGCAGCCGCTGAATCTCCTGCAAGATTTCCCTGTAATGAAAGACGTCCATTACTGAGTGAAGCCCCACCCCCGAGGAGCGCTGTCCACCCACCTACTATACTCTTACCACCCCATAATACGCCTCACCTCCTGCCTGCAGGTCTAATAATATGGACAGGGACCAGAATGCCCAGGATGAACAAACCTGTAGGTTATATTAAAGATTCTGTAGGGAGGTCCGTTTGTAAACCTGCTCACTGTATGGCAATATCCCCCTCCCTGGTGCCAGGGCCGCCCCTGCCTGTATTACACACTCCCCAGTGACTCTTGCCTGATTCTGTTCCCTCCCAATGGGGCCACTCTATCCTACAGCCTGCTCCCTCCCCGGGCCGTCCTCACCTGCAGCCTGCTCCCTCCCCGGGCTGCCCTCACCTGAAGCCTACTCCCTCCCCGGGCTGTCCTTACCTGCAGCCTGCTCCCTCCCCGGGATGTCCTCACCTGCAGCCTGCTCCCTCCCCGGGATGTCCTCACCTGCAGCCTGCTCCCTCCCCAGGCTGCCCTCACCTGCAGCCTGCTCCCTCCCCGGGCCACCCTCACCTGCAGCCTGCTCCCTCCCCGGGCCGTCCTTACCTGCAGCCTGCTCCCTCCCCGGGCTGTCCTTACCTGCAGCCTGCTCCCTCCCCGGGCTGTCCTTACCTGCAGCCTGCTCCCTCCCCGGGATGTCCTCACCTGCAGCCTGCTCCCTCCCCGGGATGTCCTCACCTGCAGCCTGCTCCCTCCCCAGGCTGTCCTTACCTGCAGCCTGCTCCCTCCCCGGGCTGCCCTCACCTGCAGCCTGCTCCCTCCCCGGGCCACCCTCACCTGCAGCCTGCTCCCTCCCTGGGCTGTCCTTACCTGCAGCCTGCTCCCTCCCCGGGATGTCCTCACCTGAAGCCTACTCCCTCCCCGGGCTGTCCTTACCTGCAGCCTGCTCCCTCCCCGGGATGTCCTCACCTGCAGCCTGCTCCCTCCCCAGGCTGTCCTCACCTGCAGCCTGCTCCCTCCCCGGGCTGCCCTCACCTGCAGCCTGCTCCCTCCCCGGGCCGCCCTCACCTGCAGCCTGCTCCCTCCCCGGGCTGTCCTCACCTGCAGCCTGCTCCCTCCCCGGGATGTCCTCTCCTGCAGCCTGCTCCCTCCCCGGGCTGCCCTCACCTGCAGCCTGCTCCCTCCCCGGGCTGTCCTCACCTGCAGCCTGCTCCCTCCCCGGGCTGTCCTCACCTGCAGCCTGCTCCCTCCCCGGGATGTCCTCACCTGCAGCCTGCTCCCTCCCCGGGCTGTCCTCACCTGCAGCCTGCTCCCTCCCCGGGATGTCCTTACCTGCAGCCTGCTCCCTCCCCGGGCTGTCCTTACCTGCAGCCTGCTCCCTCCCCGGGCTGTCCTCACCTGCAGCCTGCTCCCTCCCCGGGCTGTCCTTACCTGCAGCCTGCACCCTCCCCGGGATGTCCTTACCTGCAGCCTGCACCCTCCCCGGGCTGTCCTCACCTGCAGCCTGCTCCCTCCCCGGGATGTCCTTACCTGCAGCCTGCTCCCTCCCCGGCCTGTCCTTACCTGCAGCCTGCTCCCTCCCCGGGCTGCCCTCACCTGCAGCCTGCTCCCTCCCCGGGCTGCCCTCACCTGCAGCCTGCGCCCTCCCCGGGATGTCCTCTCCTGCAGCCTGCTCCCTCCCCGGGATGTCCTCTCCTGCAGCCTGCTCCCTCCCCGGGATGTCCTCTCCTGCAGCCTGCTCCCTCCCCAGGCTGCCCTCACCTGTTCTTGTTCTCTAGCTCAGCGATCAGCTGCCGCTGCTGCTTGTTGGCGTCAAAGTTAAAGCTGAGCTCGGTGGGTGGTCGCGGCTGTAGAGGAGAAGGTAATGAATGTCTGATCCTCGGTCACGACCAGAGCTGCAGGACCTGACGTCTCCCGGCTGCACCGTGTACAGCAAAAACCACGCAGGGGAGGAGTGAGGGGCGCAGAATTCAGCCTCACCCTGCGGCAAGTGGCAGAAAACAGCCCTAACACCAACTGTCCCAGAGCAGGAAGAGGAACATTCACAGCCGCACCAGGTTTCACCCCAATACCGGCTTCATCATGGGGTAGCTGCCTCGTCCCCCTGATGAAGCATTTGGGTGAAACACTGGGGAGCCAGTTATTGAATTGCACTAATTACGGACACTTATTTGTCTATTTACATAATTTAATTTATTCTCATTAAAAGCTCTTAAGTGTTAATTGGTTTGGTAATTCTCTTCTTTCTGCCCGGGGCTCTGGGCAGAGTTAGGATTGCAGCTCTTGATGTGACCAAAGCAGAGGAGAGGACAGAGCAGCTCTGGATGTGGCCGCAGTATAAGGACAGGTGGAGGTGACACACTGTGACGCATGTCAGCTGTGGACGGTCCGTTACTCACAGAGTTCCCGGCCTCGGCGGCGAGTCTGGCGGCGTATCGAGCGATGAGACGATGCTCCTCGTCCAGACGACTGGGGCTGTCCAACACACTGCGGAGGAAACGCAGAGCATCACTCCCATCATCCTCCGGAGCGGAGGATCTCACACCAGGGGTCACTCCCATCATCCTCCGGAGCGGAGGATCTCACACCAGGGGTCACTCCCATCATCCTCCGGAGCGGAGGATCTCACACCAGGGGTCACTCCCATCATCCTCCGGAGCGGAGGATCTCACACCAGGGGTTACTCCCATCATCCTCCGGAGCGGAGGATCTCACACCAGGGGTTACTCCCATCATCCTCCGGAGCGGGGGATCTCACACCAGGGGTTACTCCCATCATCCTCCGGAGCGGAGGATCTCACACCAGGGGTCACTCCCATCATCCTCCGGAGCGGAGGATCTCACACCAGGGGTCACTCCCATCATCCTCCGGAGCGGAGGATCTCACACCAGGGGTCACTCCCATCATCCTCCGGAGCGGAGGATCTCACACCAGGGGTTACTCCCATCATCCTCCGGAGCGGAGGATCTCACACCAGGGGTTACTCCCATCATCCTCCGGAGCGGAGGATCTCACACCAGGGGTCACTCCCATCATCCTCCGGAGCGGAGGATCTCACACCAGGGGTCACTCCCATCATCCTCCGGAGCGGAGGATCTCACACCAGGGGTTACTCCCATCATCCTCCGGAGCGGAGGATCTCACACCAGGGGCTACTCCCATCATCCTCCGGAGCGGGGGATCTCACACCAGGGGCTACTCCCATCATCCTCCGGAGCCGAGGATCTCACACCAGGGGTTACTCCCATCATCCTCCGGAGCGGAGGATCCCACACCAGGGGTTACTCCCATCATCCTCCGGAGCCGAGGATCTCACACCAGGGGTCACTCCCATCATCCTCCGGAGCGGAGGATCTCACACCAGGGGTCACTCCCATCATCCTCCGGAGCGGGGGATCTCACACCAGGGGTCACTCCCATCATCCTCCGGAGCCGAGGATCTCACACCAGGGGTCACTCCCATCATCCTCCGGAGCGGAGGATCTCACACCAGGGGTTACTCCCATCATCCTCCAGAGCGGAGGATCTCACACCAGGGGCTACTCCCATCATCCTCCGGAGCGGGGGATCTCACACCAGGGGTCACTCCCATCATCCTCCGGAGCCGAGGATCTCACACCAGGGGTCACTCCCATCATCCTCCGGAGCGGAGGATCTCACACCAGGGGTCACTCCCATCATCCTCCGGAGCGGAGGATCCCACACCAGGGGTCACTCCCATCATCCTCCGGAGCGGAGGATCTCACACCAGGGGTTACTCCCATCATCCTCCGGAGCGGAGGATCTCACACCAGGGGTTACTCCCATCATCCTCCGGAGCGGAGGATCTCACACCAGGGGTCACTCCCATCATCCTCCGGAGCGGAGGATCTCACACCAGGGGTCACTCCCATCATCCTCCGGAGCGGAGGATCTCACACCAGGGGTTACTCCCATCATCCTCCGGAGCGGAGGATCTCACACCAGGGGCTACTCCCATCATCCTCCGGAGCGGGGGATCTCACACCAGGGGCTACTCCCATCATCCTCCGGAGCCGAGGATCTCACACCAGGGGTTACTCCCATCATCCTCCGGAGCGGAGGATCCCACACCAGGGGTTACTCCCATCATCCTCCGGAGCCGAGGATCTCACACCAGGGGTCACTCCCATCATCCTCCGGAGCGGAGGATCTCACACCAGGGGTCACTCCCATCATCCTCCGGAGCGGGGGATCTCACACCAGGGGTCACTCCCATCATCCTCCGGAGCCGAGGATCTCACACCAGGGGTCACTCCCATCATCCTCCGGAGCGGAGGATCTCACACCAGGGGTCACTCCCATCATCCTCCGGAGCGGAGGATCCCACACCAGGGGTCACTCCCATCATCCTCCGGAGCGGAGGATCTCACACCAGGGGTCACTCCCATCATCCTCCGGAGCAGGGGATCTCACACCAGGGGTCACTCCCATCATCCTCCGGAGCCGAGGATCTCACACCAGGGGTCACTCCCATCATCCTCCGGAGCGGGGGATCTCACACCAGGGGTTACTCCCATCATCCTCCAGAGCGGAGGATCTCACACCAGGGGTCACTCCCATCATCCTCCGGAGCGGGGGATCTCACACCAGGGGTCACTCCCATCATCCTCCGGAGCCGAGGATCTCACACCAGGGGTCACTCCCATCATCCTCCGGAGCGGGGGATCTCACACCAGGGGTCACTCCCATCATCCTCCGGAGCGGGGGATCTCACACCAGGGGTTACTCCCATCATCCTCCAGAGCCGAGGATCTCACACCAGGGGTCACTCCCATCATCCTCCGGAGCGGGGGATCTCACACCAGGGGTCACTCCCATCATCCTCCGGAGCGGGGGATCTCACACCAGGGGTCACTCCCATCATCCTCCGGAGCGGAGGATCTCACACCAGGGATCACTCCCATCATCCTCCGGAGCAGAGGATCTCACACCAGGGGTTACTCCCATCATCCTCCGGAGCGGAGGATCTCACACCAGGGGTCACTCCCATCATCCTCCGGAGCGGAGGATCTCACACCAGGGGTCACTCCCATCATCCTCCGGAGCGGAGGATCTCACACCAGGGGTCACTCCCATCATCCTCCAGAGCGGAGGATCTCACACCAGGGGTTACTCCCATCATCCTCCGGAGCGGGGGATCTCACACCAGGGGTCACTCCCATCATCCTCCGGAGCAGAGGATCCCACACCAGGGGTCACTCCCATCATCCTCCGGAGCGGAGGATCTCACACCAGGGGCTACTCCCATCATCCTCCGGAGCGGAGGATCTCACACCAGGGGCTACTCCCATCATCCTCCGGAGCGGGGGATCTCACACCAGGGGTCACTCCCATCATCCTCCGGAGCGGGGGATCTCACACCAGGGGTCACTCCCATCATCCTCCGGAGCCGAGGATCTCACACCAGGGGTCACTCCCATCATCCTCCGGAGCCGAGGATCTCACACCAGGGGTCACTCCCATCATCCTCCGGAGCGGAGGATCTCACACCAGGGGTCACTCCCATCATCCTCCGGAGCGGGGGATCTCACACCAGGGGTCACTCCCATCATCCTCCGGAGCGGAGGATCCCACACCAGGGGTTACTCCCATCATCCTCCAGAGCGGAGGATCTCACACCAAGGGTCACTCCCATCATCCTCCAGAGCGGAGGATCTCACACCAGGGGTCACTCCCATCATCCTCCGGAGCCGAGGATCTCACACCAGGGGTCACTCCCATCATCCTCCGGAGCGGAGGATCCCACACCAGGGGTTACTCCCATCATCCTCCGGAGCGGAGGATCTCACACCAGGGGTCACTCCCATCATCCTCCGGAGCGGGGGATCTCACACCAGGGGTCACTCCCATCATCCTCCGGAGCGGAGGATCCCACACCAGGGGTCACTCCCATCATCCTCCGGAGCGGAGGATCCCACACCAGGGGTTACTCCCATCATCCTCCGGAGCGGAGGATCCCACACCAGGGGTTACTCCCATCATCCTCCGGAGCGGAGGATCCCACACCAGGGGTACTCTCATCGTCCCACCAGACTGTATTTAGAGACCCCTAAAGGGCACCATCCAGGGTCGTACACAGGCAGGAGTGACAACATGGGGGGAACCATCATCCACAGCCGGAGCTGCTTCTATCGCCCTCGCTATGCGCCTTGCAGGGTTGTAAACACTACAAGTCCCACAATGCTGCACAGGAGACCGCAGACAGCAGCAGAATGGTGAGTGCAGCTCCGGATGTGACTGCAGTAGACTGGGGAGTGCAGCTCCGGATGTGACTGCAGTAGACTGGTGAGTGCAGCTCCAGATGTGACTGCAGTAGACTGGTGAGTGCAGCTCTGGATGTGACTGCAGTAGACTGGTGAGTGCAGCTCCGGATGTGACTGCAGTAGAAAGGTGAGTGAAGCTCCGGATGTGACTGCAGTAGACTGGTGAGTGCAGCTCCGGATGTGACTGCAGTAGACTGGTGAGTGCAGCTCCGGATGTGACTGCAGTAGACTGGTGAGTGCAGCTCCGGATGTGACTGCAGTAGACTGGTGAGTGCAGCTCCGGATGTGACTGCAGTAGACTGGTGAGTGCAGCTCCGGATGTGACTGCAGTAGACTGGTGAGTGCAGCTCCGGATGTGACTGCAGTAGACTGGTGAGTGCAGCTCCGGATGTGACTGCAGTAGACTGGTGAGTGCAGCTCCGGATGTGACTGCAGTAGATTGGATGTGAAATAATGGCGGTGAGAACATGCATGCACAAATCAGCCATATTGGGGAATGGTGGGCGAGACATGGCGCCAGGGATAGAGAGGCCCTGCCCAGTGATGGGAGGCCCTGCCCAGTGACGGGGTGGCCCCGCCCAGTGACGGGGAGGCCCCGCCCGGTGACGGGGAGGCCCCACCCAGTGACGGGTGATGGGGAGGCCCCGCCCAGTGACGGGGTGGCCCCGCCCAGTGACGGGTCGGCCCCGCCCAGTGACGGGGAGGCCCCGCCCAGTGACGGGGAGGCCCCGCCCAGTGACGGGGAGGCCCCGCCCAGTGACGGGGAGGCCCCGCCCAGTGACGGGTCATGGGGAGGCCCCGCCCAGTGACGGGTCATGAGGAGGCCCCGC
The DNA here is from genome assembly GCF_048569485.1 of Anomaloglossus baeobatrachus. Lineage (NCBI taxonomy): Eukaryota > Metazoa > Chordata > Amphibia > Anura > Aromobatidae > Anomaloglossus > Anomaloglossus baeobatrachus. The sequence continues at coordinate 694,109,126 of NC_134355.1, read as the reverse complement.
CCAGTGACGGGTCATGGGGTGGCCCCGCCCAGTGATGGGTGAGATTGCCGCCAGATACCAGGTGGGTGATACTATCAGTGACCGACCGCCGACCCCTTGGTTACAATGTAGCACATAGAAGTGAATGGTGTCTGAGGAGCAGCGGCCGCTCCCCCCGATCACTAACCGTGTGCCGCTGCGGAGCCGGGCCACATAGTCCGCTATCAGCGCGTGCTCGTCCGGGAGGCGGCTGCCAGTGTCCATGATGTGCTGCGACCTGCGAGACAACATCAGAAGGAGGCGTGAGATGAGGGCCCCGGGGGCCACATGACAGCGGTAATACAATGACACCACCTCCTGCCCAACTGCACCCCCGGCCTCAGCACACGGGCCGGAACCCCACACCACGGCGAAGGAAACCCGGAGCCCCCCGACCCATGACACCACCTCCTGCCCAACTGCACCCCCGGCCTCAGCACACGGGCCGGACCCCCACACCACGGTGGAGGAACCCCAGAGCCCCCCGACCCATGAGTGCTAGAGGCTCAGCTCATCACAGGACCCCCACACTACAGCGGAGGAACCCCAGAGCCCCCCGACCCATGGGTGCTAGAGGCTCAGCTCATCACAGGACCCCCACACCACGGCAGAGGAACCCCAGAGCCCCCCGACCCATGGGTGCTAGAGGCTCAGCTCATCACAGGACCCCCACACCACGGCAGAGGAACCCCAGAGCCCCCCGACCCATGAGTGCTAGAGGCTCGGCTCATCACAGGACCCCCACACCACGGCGGAGGAACCCCAGAGCCCCGTGACCCATGAGTGCTAGAGGCTCGGCTCATCACAGGACCCCTGTACGCCGTATAGTGACATCACTGCACAACAACTCCCAGAATGCAACACTGCAGAGGAGACTGCACACAGGAAGGTAAGTCGAGCCTCCTGAGAGCGCGCAGCAAAGCAGCACTATCAGGACAGAAAGCAGCCCCCGTGCAGAATACACACCAATCACAGCGGATATACAGTGGACACACAAAGTCTACACGCCCCTGATTAAATGCCGGGTTTTTGCTAGGGACAAAAAAAAAAAAATCATGTCACCCAGAATACGAGATACCTGACACATGCAGGACCTGCCAGACATTGCTGCAGCTCCTTTAATGTTGCTGTCGGACCCTCAGTAGATTGAGGGTGGTGATCTGACCGGTGGGCAAAACAGAAGCCTAAACTTACAAAGAAAAAAAGCAAGTGGGGGACTGTTTGGCCATAATTCCTAATGGTGCAAAACCTGACGCTGTGCATCACCATCCCCACAGTGAGGCATGCTGGGGGCAGCATTGTGCTTTGGGGCTGTTTTTGGCAGCTAGAACTGGGGATATGTCAATGAAGAGGGAATTATGGACAATTCCACATATCAGTCAATTTTGGAAGAAAGTATTAGGCTATGTGCCCACGCTGCGGATTTACCGCGGATTTTGCCGCGGATTTACCGCGGATTTGCCGAAAATCTGCAGCAGCGGCACTTCCAAGCCATTTCAATGGCATTTTGGAAATGCTGTGCCCATGCTGCGGATTTTTCCGCGGCGGATTTGCCGCGGATTTTGATCCGGAAAAATCTGCAGCATGTCAATTATTGTTGCGGATTTTGTTGCAGATTTTTCCCATGCAAGTCAATGCAAGGTGTAAAATCCGCAAGAAATCTGCAGGTCTGTTCCCACAGGCTCTTTTTCCTGCGGATTTGGTGCGGATTTCGCAAACAAATCCGCAGGAAGTGATGTAGGATAGTTCAGGAAGAGGAAGTTTCACCATTTTGTAGTGTAGAGTAGTGGCAGTGTAGTCGTGTTGTGTCCGGACTCTGGATTGCCAGCTAAAAGCAGCTAGTTACAGGCTGCTTGCTTTTAGCTGGCAAAACAGGATCCCAGCTCTTTTTTCACAATTCTTTTTTTAAAAAAAAAAAGTGCTCCGCTGTATTTTCACTGTCCAGCCCGATGCAAGCAAGCAACTGAGGGCTGTGCTTCTCAGCGGGATAAGGCTGAAGCATTCTCTGCCCCTCCCGCTGAGAAAAACAGTCCTCAGCTGCCCCTGAAAATGGCGGCTCCGTTGTGAAGCGCCATTCACAGGTGCTGTACCGAGGCTCATCCAGCTGCCCTGATGCATTGGCTGGCTGGGTAATACGGGGTTAATGCCAGTTTTCTGCAAACTGGCACTAAGCCCGAGGTTCATAATGTCATGCCTGTGTAGACACGGCCATTATGAACCTCCGTTTGGTAATAAAGAAAAGAAAACTTTTTTTTTTAAAATTTTATTTGAAAGAAAAACACACACACATCCCTGATTGCCATCTTTATTACTCCCTGAATCCCCCGATGATAATCCATGACAGCTCCGATGTGCACCCGGCTGACCCGGGCACTGGCGTCAGCCGGTGACAGCAGCCGTCAGTGTATTATTAAATGCTGCACAGCTCTTTTCCGGCAGCTGGGAACGTCTGACATCAGAGCCCTGGTCAGCTGACTTAATTCGCGAGCGCAGGCGGGTCAGCTGACTGCACACCGACAGCTGACGATGTGCAGTCATGTGACCTGGGCACGGACGTCAGCCGGTACCAGCAGACGGAAGAGAGCTTTGCAGCATCTCGAACACTGACGGCTGCTGGGACCGGCTGACGTCCGTGCCCGGGTCACATGACTGCACATCGTCAGCTGTCGGTGTGCAGTCAGCTGACCCGCCCGCGCTCGCGAATTAAGTCAGCTGACCAGGGCTCTGATGTCAGACGTTCCCAGCTGCCGGAAAAGAGCTGTGCAGCATTTAATAATACACTGACGGCTGCTGTCACCGGCTGACGTCAGTGCCCGGGTCAGCCGGGTGCACATCGGAGTTGTCATGGATTATCATCGGGGGATTCAGGGAGTAATAAAGATGGCAATCAGGGATGTGTGTGTGTTTTTCTTTCAAATAAAATTTTAAAAAAAAAAGTTTTCTTTTCTTTATTACCAAACGGAGGTTCATAATGGCCGTGTCTACACAGGCATGACATTATGAACCTCGGGCTTAGTGCCAGTTTGCAGAAAACTGGCATTAACCCCGTATTACCCAGCCAGCCAAATGCATCAGGGCAGCTGGATGAGCCTCGGTACAGCACCTGAGAATGGCGCTTCACAACGGAGCCGCCATTTTCAGGGGCAGCTGAGGACTGTTTTTCTCAGCGGGAGGGGCAGAGAATGCTTCAGCCTTATCCTGCTGAGAAGCACAGCCCTCAGTTGCTCGCTTGCATCGGGCTGGACAGTGAAAATACAGCAGAGCACTTTTTTTTTTTTAAATACCAGTGAAAGGGAACATGGCACCACATTTTTTGGCTGTAAGCTGCGGCCACCACCACTGGGTTATTATATACAGCCTGTTAAAATGCTGTATATAAGCACAGTGGTGTTGGCAGCAGCTTTTTACAAAAAAAGTGGCGACAGGTTATAACATTTCTGCCCCTTTATTACAAAATGGATAATGGAGAAGAAAGGAGGGTTGGGACAGGAAATGACATAAAGAGCCTTTTTTTTTCCTTCAAAACAGACTAAGCTTTATTCAGAAACACAATAGAGTACAATGGACAAAATCCGCATCAAAATCCGCGTCAAATCCGCACCTATGCTAAGGTGCGGATTCCGGGGGAAAGCTGTGGAATTTGATGCAGAAAAGAAGGGAATTTTGTTACTTACCGTAAATTCCTTTTCTTCTAGCTCCTATTGGGAGACCCAGACGATTGGGTGTATAGCTACTGCCTCCGGAGGCCACACAAAGCATTACACTAAAAAGTGCAAGGCCCCTCCCCTTCTGGCTATACACCCCCAGTGGGATCACTGGCTCACCAGTTTTAGTGCAAAAGCAAGAAGGAGGAAAGCCAATAACTGGTTTAAACAAATTCACTCCGAGTAACATCGGAGAACTGAAAACCATTCAACATGAACAACATGTGTACCCGAAAAACCACCAAAAATCCCGAAGGACAACAGGGCGGGTGCTGGGTCTCCCAATAGGAGCTAGAAGAAAAGGAATTTACGGTAAGTAACAAAATTCCCTTCTTCTTCGGCGCTCCATTGGGAGACCCAGACAATTGGGACGTCCAAAAGCTGTCCCTGGGTGGGTAACAAAATACCTCAAGTTAGAGCTGCAAGACAGCCCTCCCCTACGGGGAGGCAACTGCCGCCTGCAGGACTCTTCTACCTAGGCTGGCGTCCGCCGAAGCATAGGTATGCACCTGATAATGTTTGGTGAAAGTGTGCAAACTCGACCAGGTAGCTGCCTGGTACACTCGTTGAGCCGAAGCCTGGTGTCGTAATGCCCAGGACGCACCCACGGCTCTGGTAGAATGGGCCTTCAGCCCTGAAGGAACCGGAAGCCCCGCAGAACGGTAGGCTTCCAGAATTGGTTCTTTGATCCATCGAGCCAGGGTGGCTTTAGAAGCCTGCGACCCCTTGCGTTGGCCAGCGACAAGGACAAAGAGTGCATCAGAGCGGCGCAGGGGCGCCGTGCGGGAAATGTAGATTCTGAGTGCTCTCATCAGATCTAACAAATGTAAATCCTTTTCATACCGGTGAACCGGATGAGGACAAAAGGAAGGTAAGGAGATATCCTGATTAATATGAAACGAGGATACTACCTTATGGAGAAACTCCTGAATGGGGCGCAGCACTACCTTGTCCTGGTGGACCACCAGGAAGGGAGCCTTGGATGACAGCGCTGCTAGCTCAGACACTCTCCGAAGAGACGTGATCGCTACCAGAAAGGCCACTTTCTGTGATAGTCGAGAGAGTGAAACATACGTCAGAGACTCGAAAGGCGGCTTCTGGAGAGCAACTAGTACCCTGTTCAGATCCCATGGATCTAACGGCCGCTCGTACGGGGGGACGATATGACAAACCCCCTGCAGGAACGTGCGTACCTGCGGACGTCGTGCTAGACGCTTCTGAAAAAACACCAATAGCGCCGAGACTTGCCCTTTAAGGGAGCCGAGCGACAAGCCCTTTTCCAACCCAGATTGCAGGAAGGAAAGAAAAGTAGGCAATGCCAATGGCCAGGGGGACACTCCTTGTACAGAGCACCAGTAAAAGAAAATCTTCCACTTCCGTGGTAGATCTTAGCAGACGTGGGCTTCATAGCCTGTCTCATGGTGGCAACGACCCCTAGGGATAATCCTGAGGACACTAGGATCTAGGACTCAATGGCCACACAGTAGGTTCAGGGCCGTAGAATTCAGATGGAAAAACGGCCCTTAGGACAGTAAGTCTGGCCGGTCTGGTAGTGCCCACGGTTGACTGACCGTGAGATGCCTGTCGCCAGAGCTCTTTGATCGTCATGAAAACCGGGACCTTGCCGTTGTGCCGATTTGTGAAACCCGTCCGGGTGCAGAGACCATTCTCCTGCGTCCACGCCCTGGTGACTGAGGAAGTCTGCTTCCCAGTTTTCTACGCTCGGGATGTGAACTGCGGATATGGTGTATGCTCTGTCTTCCACCCCTAGCAGAATCCGGCGGACTTCCTGGGAGGCTCGCCGACTGCGTAGTCCGCCTTGGTGGTTGATGTATGCCACCGCTGTGGATTGTCCGACTGAATTCGGATCTGTTTGCCTTCCAGCCACTGCAGGAAGTCTTGCAGGGCAATATACACTGCCCAGAGCTCCAGACAATTGATCTGAAGAGTGGACTCCTCTGAAGAGAGTCCTTGATCGTCTGAGAAAAGGGGAACGTTCCTGTGTAGGGACATCGACTTCCCCTCCCATTAGCGAAGAATGTTCTATTGAAGTGGACGCAGATGAAACTGCGTGAAAGGGACTGCCTCTGGATGAGGTGTCTCCTTGAAGGAGAGACTGCACCCCCGTCTGTAGTGACCGCTGTTTGTCCAGTGGAAGCTTCACCATCGCTGAGGGAGTGTGAAACCCCAAGCTAAGATATGCCAGCGATTGGGTTTAACTTTGAAAAGTTGAGGACCCACCCGAAACTCTGGGAAGTCTCCAGCGCCATGTTCAGGCTGTGTTGGCATGCCTCTTAAAAGAGTGCCTTGACAAGTAGATGGTCTAAGTAAGGGATCACAGGGTGACCCTGAGAGTGCGGGAGTGGTCCCACTGCTGCCATGAACTTGGTGAAAACCCGTGGTGCTGTCGCCAGACCGAAGGGTAGGGCTACGAACCGAAGATGCTCGTCTTCAATAACGAATCGTAGCAAACGCCGGTGCTCTGGAGCAATCGGCACGTGGAGATAAGCATCCTGATGTCTATTGATGCTAGGAAATCTCCTTGAGACATTGAGGCAATGCCGGAGCGGAGGGATTCCATCCGGAACCGCCTGGTTTTCACGTGCTTGTTGAGCAGTTTAAGGTCTAGAATGGAACGGAAGGAGTCGTCCTATTTTGTCACCCCGACCAGAACGGAGTAAAAAGAGTCTCTTGTTCCTGAGGAGGAACCGGGATTACGACTCCTACTGCCTGCGGAAGAGCCTCGGCTCGGCCGGTGAGGAAGTTTTTGCGACAAACTGTCTCTCACCCACCGGCCATTGACCTGTGGCAGTTAAATGTCGCTAAAGCGGGGGAGTCTGCCACCGACCGCGGATGCGGAGAGAGAGGGCTGAAAGTCATGAGGAAAACCGCCTCGGTAGCGGTTCCTCCGGCTGCCTTCTCCGGGCGTGATTGAGCCCGCCAGGAACCTGCGCCCCTCTGAGCCTTTTGAGTCCTGTTGGACGAGGGCAATTGGGACGTGCCCGAGCCTGGGAAGGACCGAAACCTCGACTGTCCCTTCTCCTGATGGGTCTTGTTTGATAGCTGGGGTAAGGAAGAATCCGTACCCTTGGACAGTTGAATGATTTAATCCAACCGCTCACGAAACAGTCTGTCACCAGATAAAGGCAATCTGGTTAAGCACTTTTGTGGAAGCAGCATCTGCTCCAATCCCTTAACACTAGGAGCGTAACAACACGGAGTTGGCGGACGCCACTGACGTACGGCTCGTAGAGTCCAGGACAGCATAAACAGCTTGAGTCGCAATGCCGACATTGCGAGGTGAAGGACGCTACTGCGGCCAAGATGTACATGTGACCGCGTCCCTCTGCGCAATACTAGCTGAAATAGCTTGGAGTGCCTCCATGGCTGCGAATGCCGGGGCAACCGACCCGCCGATAGCTTCATAGACAGATTGCAACCAGAGGGCTATCTGTCTGTCAATGGCATCTTTAAGTGAAGTCCCATCTTCCACTGCAACTATAGATCTAGCCGCAAGCCTGGAGATTGGGGGATCCACCCTTGGAGCGCTTGAGCACGTCAGGGGGGGAAGAGACAACGCGTATCCTCAATACGGTTGGAGAAACGCTTATCGGGATAAGCGTGGTGTTCCTGGACTGCTTCTCTGGAGTCAGAGTGACCAGAAAAGTACTCAATATACGCTTGAGATACCGAAATAGGGATTTCTTCTGCTGTGAAGCTGACCCCTCCACTGGAGGAGTTGAGGGAGAAATACCCAACCTTCCATTGATGGACGCTATAAGATTATTCACCATAGCGTCACCATCCGGTGTATCCGGATTGAGAGCGGTCTCAGGATCAGAGTCCTGAACAGCTACGTCTGCATCATCATACAGAGAGTACTGTGATGAAGTCGAGGGCCGTTCTCAGGGAGCTCGCTTAGGCCGTCTGGGACTGTCGTCCGTGTCAGAGCATGCACTCTGGGATGCATGGGACCCTCCTGGAGCCATGATTTGTTTTGAAATCAGGGTGGCCAGGGGCATTGAATCAACATTGCCCAAGGTCTGTCTGGACTGCAAAGTCTGTAAGATGTTAGTCATAGTCACAGACAATATATCAGCGGAAACTGCAACTCCGTCCCTGTCCCTGGACAGGGATCACAGGTGGTTCTTTTGGCCACCTGTAGCAGAGACCCCCGTTGAGTAATTGCACACACTGGGGGTCCTGGAACAGTATCGCATGCAGTACAAGCAGCATAGAAAGCCATGCCCTTTTTTTTTTTTTGCTGTTGCTGTCTAGCCATCTAGGAGCATTAGCCAAGAATAGCGACCGTACAGTGCAATGTATAGCATACAAGCATGAAGTACAATAAACACTTCAGCACATGCAGTACAAGCAGCATAGAAAGCCTGTGCCTTGGCACCCATGCTTTTTTTTTTTTTTTTTTTGCTGTTGCTGTCTAGCCATCTAGGAGCATTAGCCAAGAATAGCGACCGTACAGTGCAATGTATAGCATACAAGCGTGAAGTACAATAAACACTTCAGCACATGCAGTACAAGGAGCATAGAAAGCCTGTGCCTTGGCACCCATGCTTTTTTTTTTTTTTTTTTGCTGTTGCTGTCTAGCCATCTAGGAGCATTAGCCAAGAATAGCGACCGTACAGTGCAATGTATAGCATACAAGCGTGAAGTACAATAAACACTTCAGCACATGCAGTACAAGCAGCATAGAAAGCCTGTGCCTTGGCACCCATGCTTTTTTTTTTTTGCTGTTGCTGTCTAGCCATCTAGGAGCATTAGCCAAGAATAGCGACCGTACAGTGCAATGTATAGCATACAAGCGTGAAGTACAATAAACACTTCAGCACATGCAGTACAAGGAGCATAGAAAGCCTGTGCCTTGGCACCTTTGCTTTTCTGCTGCCGTTGTCTAGTTATTCATGAGCATTAGCCAAGAAAAGCGACATACAGTGAATGTATAGCATACAAGCATGAAAATAACCACTGCAGCACATGCAATCCAAGCAGCATTGAAAGCTTGTGCCTTAGCACCCTTGCTTTTCTGCTGCTGTTGTCTAGTCATCAAGGAGCATTAGCCAAGAATAGCGACATGCAGTGAATGTACAAGCATGAAAATAAACTCTGCAGTACATGCAATCCAAGCAGCATTGAAAGCTTGTGCCTTAGCACCATTGCTGTTTGCTGCCGCTGTCTAGCCATCTAGGCGGGTAGACAGCCAAGAATAGCCCTTACAGTGCAATGTAAAGCATACAAGCATAAAGGACACATGACACTGCAGCACATGCAAGACAAGCAGCATATAGAGTCTGTGCTTTAGCACCCCTGATCTTTTGCTGCTGTTTCTAGGTCTGCATCCTGAATAGCGACCGTACAAAAGTACAACAGGACACTTCGGCATTAGTGGGTCAGCACTTTAGTTGCCGCTTACCGCCCGCACAAAAGCGGGAGTGTGGCGCCGGAATCCTGTACTGGTAGCTCAGTGTCTCCGTTTTCCCGCTCTGCGTGCCGGAATGGCTGCCGGCGTCCAGAGGAGAGGGGCGGGCCGAGGGCGTGCCCGAGACAAGAGCGGGAACCCGGCGCCCACTGTGTCTAGTGAAGGGGGCTGGAGAATGCAAATAAGGCTCCAGCCCTCGGCGCTGCTATAGAGCAGCGTCTCTCCCTTTCCCTGAGTGACAGGGTGGGGGCGGGAACGAAGCGGCGCTAGGCCGCAAAAGCCGGGGACTAAAGTTAGAAGCGCCGCCGCCGTAAAAGCGCGGTCGGCGCGTCCCCGGCGCACTACAAGTCGCAGCTGCGCCGCCGCTCCAGGGGCGGTCAGCGCGGCGGTCCCCACACGTAAAGTCCCCCAGTAATCTGCAGGGACTATAAGCCCAGCGCACAGCGCTACAGTCCCCGGCGCACTAGCACACCCAGCAAGCCTGGAGTGTGCGTGGCCTGCCATTCGGGGACACAGAGTACCTGAAAGTTGCAGGGCCTTGTCCCTGAACGGCACTCCCGCTCCACATCCAGCAGGTTCTATGGGTCTGTGGATGGAGCCCGGCCTCAGGGCTTGGTGGCCGGAAAGATCCCACTTCCTCAGAGCCCCTCAGGGGGATGTGGAAGGAAAACAGCATGTGGGCTCCAGCCTCCGTACCAGCAATAGGTACCTCAACCTTACAAACCGCAAGTGGGGTGAGAAGGGAGCATGCTGGGGGCCCTAGTATGGGCCCTCTTTTCTTCCATCCGATATAGCCAGCAGCTACTGCTGACTAAACAGTGGAGCTATGCGTGGATGTCTGACCTCCTTCGCACAAAGCAGAAAACTGGTGAGCCAGTGATCCCACTGGGGGTGTATAGCCAGAAGGGGAGGGGCCTTACACTTTTTAGTGTAATGCTTTGTGTGGCCTCCGGAGGCAGTAGCTATACACCCAATCGTCAATCGTCTGGGTCTCCCAATGGAGCGACGAAGAAATCCGCAGGTACATTCTACCGTGGACACATAGCCTTAGGGCGGCTTTGCACGTTGCGACATTGCACGTGCGATGTCGATGGGGTCAAATCGAAAGTGACGCACATCCGGCGTCGCAGTCGATATCGCAACGTGCAAATCCTTTTTGATACGATGAACGAGCGCAAAAGCGTCGTTATCGTATCATCGTTGCAGCCTCCGACATTTCCATAATGCCGGTGCAGCGACAGGTGCGATGTTGTTCCTCGCTCCTGCGGCAGCGCACATCGCTGTGTATGAAGCCGCAGGAGCGAGGAACTTCACCTTACCTGCCGCCGGCTGCAATGAGAAGGACGGAGGTGGGCGGGATGTTTACATCCTGCTCATCTCCGCCCCTCCGCTTCAATTGGCCGCCTGCCATGTGACGTCACTGTGACGCCGCACGACCCGCCCCCTAAGGAAGGAGGCGGGTCACCGGCCAGAGGGACGTCGCACGGCAGGTATGTGCGTGTGAAACTGCCGTAGCGATAATAATCGCTACGGCAGCTTTCACTATATATCGAACGTGCGACGGGGGCGGGACTATCGCTGCAGCATATGGGAGACATTACAGGTGGAAAAAAAAAAATCACAAATGTATTCTTCTTGGAAAGATTATTTCTATGTGACAAAAACCTGGGATTTTACCAGGGGTGTGTAGACTTGTTATATCCACCATACAGTATATCACAAAAGTAAGTACACCCCTGACATTTTTGTAACCGTTTTACATCTTTTCCTGGGACGACACTGCAGATCTGACCCTGTGATACAATGTGCAGTGTCAGTGTACAGCTTGTATACAATGTGCAGTGTCAGTGTGCAGCTTGTATACAATGTGCAGTGTCGGTGCGCAGCTTGTATACAATGTGCAGTGTCAGTGCGCAGCTTGTATACAATGTGCAGTATCAGTGCGCAGCTTGTATACAATGTGCAGTATCAGTGCGCAGCTTGTATACAATGTGCAGTGTCAGTGCGCAGCTTGTATACAATGTGCAGTGTCAGTGCACAGCTTGTATATAATGTGCAGTATCAGTGCGCAGCTTGTATACAATGTGCAGTGTCAGTGCGCAGCTTGTATACAATGTGCAGTGTCAGTGCGCAGCTTGTATACAATGTGCAGTGTCAGTGCGCAGCTTGTATACAATGTGTAGTATCAGTGCGCAGCTTGTATACAATGTGCAGTATCAGTGCGCAGCTTGTATACAATGTGCAGTGTCAGTGCGCAGCTTGTATACAATGTGCAGTGTCAGTGCGCAGCTTGTATACAATGTGCAGTATCAGTGCGCAGCTTGTATACAATGTGCAGTGTCAGTGCGCAGCTTGTATACAATGTGCAGTGTCAGTGTGCAGCTTGTATACAATGTGCAGTATCAGTGCGCAGCTTGTATACAATGTGCAGTGTCAGTGCGCAGCTTGTATACAATGTGCAGTGTCAGTGCGCAGCTTGTATACAATGTGCAGTATCAGTGCGCAGCTTGTATACAATGTGCAGTATCAGTGCGCAGCTTGTATAACAGTATAAATAACTCATTATAGCCATTTATGTCTAAATCACTGGCAACAAAAGTGAGTACACCCCTAAGTGAAAATGCCCAATCGTGCCCTTGGTGTGAATATTTTGTGTGGCCGCCGTTATTTTCCAGCACGGTCTCTTAAGCCTGAAGGTCTTCCATGCTCCATAACGACATGCTGGGAGCTGGTGGATGTTACAGACCTTGCGCTCCTCCACCTCCCGTGTGAGGGGGGCCCCACAGATGCTCCATAGGGTTTAGGTCTGGAGAGGCTCGGCCGGTCCAGCTCCTTTATCCTCAGCTTCTTTAGTGAGGCAGTGGTGTCTTGGAGCTGTTTGGGGTCGTTATCATGGTGGAATATGAAGGAAGAGGAGCCGGCTCTGCTTCAGTGTCACAGCACATGCTGGCATTCATGGTTCCCTCAATGATCTGTAGCCCCCCACAGCCAGCAGCACTCATGCAGCCCCAAACCATGACCCTCCTCCACTATGCCTGACTGAAGGTAGTACACACTTGTCTTTGTCGTTCTCACCTGGAGATGCCGCACACGATGACAACATCTGACCCAAATAAGTTTATTTATGTCTCATCAGACACAGGACGGCTCCAGTCATCCATGTCCTCAGTCCGATTGTCTCCAGAAAAACGTGTGCGGCTTTCTTGTGCATCATCTTTAGAAGAGGCTTCTATCTGGGATGCCAGCCATGCAGAGCAATGTGCTGCAGTGTGTGGTGTATGGTCTGAGCACTGACAGGCGGACCCCCCACCCCTGTAACCTCTGCAGTGTGTGGTGTATGGTCTGAGCACTGACAGGCGGACCCCCCACCCCTGTAACCTCTGCAGTGTGTGGTGTATGGTCTGAGCACTGACAGGCGGACCCCCCACCTCTGTAACCTCTGCAGTGTGCGGTGAATGGTCTGAGCACTGACAGGTGGACCCCTCACCTCTGTAACCTCTGCAGTGTGTGGTGTATGGTCTGAGCACTGACAGGCGGACCCCCCACCCCTGTAACCTCTGCAGTGTGTGGTGTATGGTCTGAGCACTGACAGGCGGACCCCCCACCTCTGTAACCTCTGCAGTGTGCGGTGAATGGTCTGAGCACTGACAGGCGGACCCCCACCCCTGTAACCTCTGCAGTGTATAGTGTATGGTCTGAGCACTGACAGGCGGACCCCCCACCCCTGTAACCTCTGCAGTGTGCAGTGTATGGTCTGAGCACTGACAGGCGGACCCCCCACCCCTGTAACCTCTGCAGTGTGTGGTGTATGGACTGAGCACTGACAGGCGGACCCACACCCCTGTAACCTCTGCAGTGTGCGGTGTATGGTCTGAGCACTGACAGGCGGACCCCCCACCCCTGTAACCTCTGCAGTATGCGGCGTATGGTCTGAGCACTGACAGGCGGACCCCCCACCCCTGTAACCTCTGCAGTGTGCGGCGTATGGTCTGAGCACTGACAGGCGGACCCCCCAAAAACACCTAATTGGGCACAATTTGGCCATATTCACTTAGGGGTGTACTCACTTTTGTTGCTAGCAATTTAGACATTAATGGCTGTGATGAGTTATTTACACTGTTATACAAGCTGTGCACTGACACTGCACATTGTATACAAGCTGTGCACTGACACAGTACATTGTATACAAGCTGCACACTGACACAGTACATTGTATACAAGCTGCACACTGACACTGTACATTGTATACAAGCTGCACACTGACACTGTACATTGTATACAAGCTGCACACTGACACTGTACATTGTATACAAGCTGCACACTGACACTGTACATTGTATACAAGCTGCACACTGACACTGCACATTGTATACAAGCTGCACACTGACACTGCACATTTTATCACAGGGTTAGATCTGCAGCGCTGTCCCAGGAGAAGATATACAAACATGGGAGGGGTGTACTCTCTTTTGTGATATACTGTATACAGACAGTAGAAGGTCCGGTAATGCTGTATACAGGACTCCGCCCATCATGTATATACTATGGCGACCCCCCATGAATGTTCCTACCTTTTGGTTGGCGTCGGGGCCCCGGAGGAGATGTGCGTCACCATCGCATCGTTCATGTTGGAGAGTGGGCGAGCCGGGCTGTGCGGAGGAAAGGGGAAGTGTAAGGCAGAAGCGAAACTCCACTATATCACAGCAGCCAGAAAGTGAGACTGCTGTCATCCCACCACAGCATCCAGAAAGCGAGACTGCTGTCATCCCACCACAGCAGCAAGAAAGCGAGACTGCCGTCACCCCACCACAGCAGCCAGAAAGTGAGACTGCCATCACCCCACCACAGCAGCCAGAAAGTGAGACTGCAGTCACCCCACCACAGCAGCCAGAAAGCGAGACTGCCGTCAGCCCACCACAGCAGCCAGAAAGTGAGACTGCAGTCATCCCATCAGAGCAGCCAAAAAGCGAGACTGCCGTCATCCCATCACAGCAGCCAAAAAGCGAGACAGCCGTCATCCCATCACAGCAGCCAGAAAGTGAGACTGCCATCACCCCACCACAGCAGCCAGAAAGTGAGACTGCCGTCACCCCACCACAGCAGCCAGAAAGTGAGACTGCCATCACCCCACCACAGCAGCCAGAAAGTGAGACTGCCGTCACCCCACCACAGCAGCCAGAAAGCGAGACTGCTGTCAGCCCACCACAGCAGCCAGAAAGTGAGACTGCAGTCATCCCATCACAGCAGCCAAAAAGCGAGACTGTCGTCATCCCATCACAGCAGCCAGAAAGTGAGACTGCCATCATCCCATCACAGCAGCCAGAAAGTGAGACTGCCGTCATCCCATCACAGCAGCCAGAAAGTGAGACTGCCGTCATCCCATCACAGCAGCCAGAAAGTGAGACTGCCGTCATCCCATCACAGCAGCCAGAAAGTGAGACTGCCATCATCTCATCGGGCGGGGGGCAGGGGGCGGGACGTGATATATATGTGCGCTGTTTCCCTTTAAATATGGCATTATTATTCTATCCCATCATACTCCGCCGGCTCCATCCCAGCGGCAGAGGACGTGCGCCGCTCTCGCCTCATTACACTCCATTTTTCCCACAGCCGACAGCACATGGAGAGTAAAGCCCGCAAGCACCCACCATACGCCGGGGTCAGCCCCGCTTCCAGCCCACACACACCGGGGTCAGCCCCGCCTCCAGCCCACATACACCGGGGTCAGCCCCGCCTACAGCCCACACACACCGGGGTCAGCCCCGCCTACAGCCCACACACAACGGGGTCAGCCCCGCCTCCAGCCCACACACACCAGGGTCATCCCCGCCTCCAGCCCACACACACCAGGGTCAGCCCCGCCTCCAGCCCACACACACCGGGGTCAGCCCTGCTAACAGCCCACACACACACTGGGGTCAGCCCCGCCTCCAGCCCACACACACACACTGGGGTCAGCCCCGCCTCCAGCCCACACACACACCGGGGTCAGCCCCGCCTCCACCCCACACACACCAGGGTAAGCCCCGCCTCCAGCTCAAACACACCAGGGTCAGCCACGCCTCCAACCCACACACACACACACACACACACACCCACACACACATACACTGGGGTCAGCCCGGCCTCCAGCTCACACACACACACACACACCACCGGGGTCAGCCCTGCCTCCAGCCCACACACACACACACACCGGGGTAAGCCCCGCCTCCAGCACACAAACACCGGGGTCAGCCCCGCCTCCAGCCCACACACACCGGGGTCAGCCACGCCTCCAACCCACACCGGGGTCAGCCACACCTCCAACCCACACACCGTGGTCAGCCCCGCCTCCAGCCCACACACACCATGGGTCAGCCCCGCCTCCAGCCCATACACACACACACCGGGGTCAGCCCTGCCTCCAGCCCACACACACACACACACACACACACACACACACACACACACACATACCGAGGTCAGCCCCGCCTCCAGCCCACACACACCGGGGTCAGCCCCGCCTCCAGCCCACACACACACAGGGGTCAACCCCGCCTCCAGCCCACACACACACAGGGGTCAACCCCGCCTCCAGCTTACACACACACACCGGGGTCAGCCCCGCCTCCAGTCCACACACACCGGAGGTCAGCCTCGCCTCCAGCCCACACACACACACACACTGGGGTCAGCCCCGCCTCTAGCACACACACACACACACACCGGGGTCAGCCCCGCCTCCAGCCTACACACACCGGGGTCAGCCCCGCCTCCAGCCCACACACACACACCCCCCCACCCCCACCGGGGTCAGCCCCGCCTCCAGCCCACACACACACACCGGGGTCAGCCCCGCCTCCAGCCTACACACACCGGGGTCAGCCCCGCCTCCAGCCCACACACAACGGGGTCAGCCCCGCCTCCAGCCCACACACAACGGGGTCAGCCCCGCCTCCAGCCCACACACAACAGGGGTCAGCCTCGCCTCCAGCCCACACACACACACACACACACACACACACACTGGGGTCAGTCGCGCCTCCAGCCCACACACACACACACACACCAGGGTCGGCCCCTCCTCCAGCCCACACACAACGGGGGTCAGTCGCGCCTCCAGCCCACACACACACACACCAGGGTCGGCCCCTCCTCCAGCCCACACACAACGGGGGTCAGCCCCGCCTCCAGCCCACACACACACAGGGGTCAACCCCGCCTCCAGCCCACACACACAGAGGGGTCAACCCCGCCTCCAGCTTACACACACACACCGGGGTCAGCCCCGCCTCCAGTCCACACACACCGGGGGTCAGCCTCGCTTCCAGCCCACACACACACACTGGGGTCAGCCCCGCCTCTAGCCCACACACACACACACACCGGGGTCAGCCCCGCCTCCAGCCTACACACACCGGGGTCAGCCCCGCCTCCAGCCCACACACACACACACACACACACACACCCCCACCGGGGTCAGCCCCGCCTCCAGCCCACACACACACACCGGGGTCAGCCCCGCCTCCAGCCTACACACACCGGGGTCAGCCCCGCCTCCAGCCCACACACACCGGGGGTCAGTCGCGCCTCCAGCCCACACACACACACCAGGGTCGGCCCCTCCTCCAGCCCACACACAACGGGGGTCAGCCCCGCCTCCAGCCCACACACACACAGGGGTCAACCCCGCCTCCAGCCCACACACACAGAGGGGTCAACCCCGCCTCCAGCTTACACACACACACCGGGGTCAGCCCCGCCTCCAGCCTACACACACCGGGGTCAGCCCCGCCTCCAGCCCACACACACACACACACACACACACCCCCACCGGGGTCAGCCCCGCCTCCAGCCCACACACACACACCGGGGTCAGCCCCGCCTCCAGCCTACACACACCGGGGTCAGCCCCGCCTCCAGCCCACACACACCGGGGTCAGCCCCGCCTCCAGCCCACACACAACGGGGTCAGCCCCGCCTCCAGCCCACACACAACAGGGGTCAGCCTCGCCTCAAGCCCACACACACACACACACACACACACACACACACACACCTGGGGTCAGTCGCGCCTCCAGCCCACACACACACACACACACACACACACACACACACACCAGGGTCGGCCCCTCCTCCAGCCCACACGCAACGGGGGTCAGCCTCGCCTCCAGCACACACACACACAACACACACACATACTGGGGTCAGCCGCGCCTCCAGCCCACACACACACACACACACACACACACACACACTGGGGTCAGCCCCGCCTCCAGCCCACACACACACACACACACACCGGGGTCAGTCCCGGCTCTAGCCAACACACACACACACACACACAACCGGGGTCAGCCCCGCTTCCAGCCCACACACACACACACCGGGGTCAGCCCCGCCTCCAGCCCACACACACACCGGGGTCAGTCCCGGCTCTAGCCACAACACACACACACACAACCGGGGTCAGCCCCGCTTCCAGCCCACACACACACAACTGGGGTCAGTCCCGCTTCCAGCCCACACACACACACACACACACACACACACACACACACTGGGGTCAGCCTCGCCTCCAGCCCCCACACAACGCGGTCAGCCCTGCCTACAGCCCACACACCGGGGTCAGCCACACCTCCAGCCCACACACACCGGGGGTCAGCCTCGCCTCCAGCCCACACACACACACACACACACACCGGGGTCAGCCCCGCCTCCAGCCTACACACACCGGGGTCAGCCTCGCCTCCAGCCCACACACACACACACACACACCAGGGTCAGCCCCTCCTCCAGCACACACACACACCGGGGTCAGCCCCGCCTCCAGCCTACACACACACCGGGGTCAGCCCCGCCTCCAGCCCACACACACACACACACCAGGGTCAGCCACACCTCCAGCCCACACACACCGGGGGTCAGCCTCGCCTCCAGCCCACACACACACACACACACACACAAAAACACACACTGGGGTCAGCCCCGCCTCCAGCCCACACACAATGGGGTCAGCCCCGCCTCCAGCCCACACACACACTGGGGTCAACCCCGCCTCCAGCTCACACACACACCGGGGTCAGCCCCGGCCTCCAGCTTACACACACACACACACACACACCCACCGGGGTCAGCTCCGCCTCCAGCCTACACACACCGGGGTCAGCCACGCCTCCAGCCCACACACACACACACCAGGGTCAGCCCCTCCTCCAGCCCACACACAACGGGGGTCAGCCTCGCCTCCAGCCCACACACACACACACACACTGGAGTCAGCCGCGCCTCCAGCCCACACACACAGGGGTCAGCCCCGCCTCCAGCCCACACACACTGGGGTCAGCCCCGCCTCCAGCCCACACACACACAGGGGTCAACCCCGCCTCCAGCCCACACACACACTGGGGTCAGCCCCGGCCTCCAGCTTACACACACACACACACACACACACACACACACACACCCCCCCACCGGGGTCAGCCCCGCCTCCAGCCCACACACACACACACACACACACACACACACACACACACACACACCGGGGTCAGCCCCGCCTCCAGCTTACACACAACGGGGGTCAGCCTCGCCTCCAGCCCACACACACACACACACACACACACACACACACACACACACACACACACACACACACACACACACACACACACTGGGGTCAGTCGCGCATCCAGCCCATACACACACACACACCGGGGTCAGCCCTGCCTCCAGCCCACACACACCGGGGTCAGCCCCGCCTCCAGCCCACACACACACACAGGGGTCAACCCCGCCTCCAGCCCACACACACACCGGGGTCAGCCCTGCCTCCAGCCCACACACACACACACACCCACTGGGGTCAGCCCCGCCTCCAGCCCACACACACACACACACACACACACACACACCGGGGTCAGCCCCGCCTCCAGCCTACACACACCGGTGTCAGCCCCGCCTCCAGCCCACACACACCGGGGTCAGCCCCGCCTCCAGCCCACACACACCGGGGTCAGTCCCGCCCACACACACCGGGGTCAGCCCCGCCTCCAGCCCACACACACCGGGGTCAGCCCTGCCTATAGCCCACACACCGGGGTCAGCCACGCCTCCAGCCCACACACACCGGGGGTAAGCCTCGCCTCCATCCCACACACACACACACACACACACACACACACACTGGGGTCAGCCCCGCCTCCAGCCCCCACACACCGTGGTCAGCCCTGCCTACAGCCCACACACCAGGGTCAGCCACGCCTCCAGCCCACACACACCGGGGGTCAGCCTCGCCTCCAGCCCACACACACACACACACACACACACACACACACACACACACACACACACACACTGGGGTCAGCCCCGCCTCCAGCCCCCACACACCGTGGTCAGCCCTGCCTACAGCCCACACACCAGGGTCAGCTACGCCTCCAGCCCACACACACACTGGGGTCAACCCCGCCTCCAGCCCACACACACACCGGGGTCAGCCCCGGCCTCCAGCTTACACACACACACACACACCCACCGGGGTCAGCCCCGCCTCCAGCCTACACACACCGGGGTCAGCCCCGCCTCCAGCCCACACACACACACACCAGGGTCAGCCCCTCCTCCAGCCCACACACAACGGGGGTCAGCCTCGCCTCCAGCCCACACACACACACACACACACACACACACACACACACACTGGAGTCAGCCGCGCCTCCAGCCCACACACACCGGGGTCAGCCCCGCCTCCAGCCCACACACACACACAGGGGTCAACCCCGCCTCCAGCCCACACACACACTGGGGTCAGCCCCGGCCTCCAGCTTACACACACACACACACACACCCCCACCGGGGTCAGCCCCGCCTCCAGCCTACACACACCAGGGTCAGCCCCGCCTCCAGCCCACACACAACGGGGTCAGCCCCGCCTCCAGCTCACACACACCGGGGTCAGCCCCGACTCCAGCCCACACACAACGGGGGTCAGCCTCGCCTCCAGCCCACACACACACACACACACACACACACACACACACACATACTGGGGTCAGTCGCGCCTCCAGCCCATACACACACACACACACCGGGGTCAGCCCTGCCTCCAGCCCACACACACCGGGGTCAGCCCCGCCTCCAGCCCACACACACACACACACCAGGGTCAGCCCCTCCTCCAGCCCACACACAACGGGGGTCAGCCTCGCCTCCAGCCCACACACACACACACACACACACACTGGAGTCAGCCGCGCCTCCAGCCCACACACACCGGGGTCAGCCCCGCCTCCAGCCCACACACATACACAGGGGTCAACCCCGCCTCCAGCCCACACACACACTGGGGTCAGCCCCGGCCTCCAGCTTACACACACACACACACACACCCCCACCGGGGTCAGCCCCGCCTCCAGCCTACACACCAGGGTCAGCCCCGCCTCCAGCCCACACACAACGGGGTCAGCCCCGCCTCCAGCTCACACACACCGGGGTCAGCCCCGCCTCCAGCCCACACACAACGGGGGTCAGCCTCGCCTCCAGCCCACACACACACACACACACACACATACTGGGGTGAGTCGCGCCTCCAGCCCATACACACACACACACCGGGGTCAGCCCTGCCTCCAGCCCACACACACCGGGGTCAGCCCCGCCTCCAGCCCACACACAGGGGTCAACCCCGCCTCCAGCCCACACACACACCGGGGTCAGCCCTGCCTCCAGCCCACACACACACACACACACACCCACTGGGGTCAGCCCCGCCTCCAGCCCACACACACACACACACCGGGGTCAGCCCCGCCTCCAGCCTACACACACCGGTGTCAGCCCCGCCTCCAGCCCACACACACCGGGGTCAGCCCCGCCTCCAGCCCACACATACCGGGGTCAGCCCCGCCTCCAGCCCACACACACCGGGGTCAGCCCCGCCTCCAGCCCACACACACCGCGGTCAGCCCTGCCTACAGCCCACACACCGGGGTCAGCCACGCCTCCAGCCCACACACACCGGGGGTAAGCCTCGCCTCCATCCCACACACACACACACACACACACACACACACACACACACTGAAGTCAGCCCCGCCTCAAGCCCCCACACACCGTGGTCAGCTCTGCCTACAGCCCACACACCAGGGTCAGCCACGCCTCCAGCCCACACACACCGGGGGTCAGCCTCGCCTCCAGCCCACACACACACACACACACACACTGGGGTCAGCCCCGCCTCCAGCCCACACACACACCGGGGTAAGCCCCGCCTCCAGCCTACACACACCGGGGTCAACCCCGCCTCCAGCCCACACACACACACACACCAGGGTCAGCCTCGCCTCCAGCCCACACACACACACACACACACACACACACACACACTGGGGTCAGCCACGCCTCCAGCCCACACACACACACACACACAGGGGTCAACCCCGCCTCCAGCCCACACACCCACTGGGGTCAGCCCCGACTCCAGCCCACACACACACACACACACACACCGGGGTCAGCCCCGCCTCCAGCCCACACACACCGGGGTCAGCCCCGCCTCCAGCCCACACACACCGCGGTCAGCCCTGCCTACAGCCCACACACCGGGGTCAGCCACGCCTCCAGCCCACACACACCGGGGGTCAGCCTCGCCTCCAGCCCACACACACACACACCGGGGTCAGTCCCGGCTCTAGCCAACACACACACACACACACCGGGGTCAGTCTCGGCTCTAGCCAACACACACACACAGAACCGGGGTCAGCCCCGCCTCCAGCCCACACACACACACACTGGGGTCAGCCCCGCCTCCAGCCCCCACACACACAAACACACACACACACACCGCGGTCAGTCCCGGCTCTAGCCAACACACACACACACACACACACACACACACTGGGGTCAGCCCCGCTTCCAGCACACACACACACACACCGGGGTCAGCCCCGCCTCCAGCCCACACACACACACACACACACACACACACACACACTGGGGTCAGCCCCGCCTCCAGCCCCCACACACACACACACACACACAACCGGGGTCAGTCCCGCTTCCAGCCCACACACACACACACACACACTGGGGTCAGCCCCGCCTCCAGCCCACACACACACACACACACACACACACAACCGGGGTCAGCCCCGCTTCCAGCCCACACACACACACACACACACACACACAACCGGGGTCAGCCCCGCTTCCAGCCCACACACACACACACTGGGGTCAGCCCCGCCTCCAGCCCACACACACACACACACACACTGGGGTCAGTCCCGCCTCCAGCCCACACACACACACACACAACCAGGATCAGCCCCGCTTCCAGCCCACACACACACACACACTGGGGTCAGCCCCGCCTCCAGCCCACACACACACACACCGGGGTCAGTCTCGGCTCTAGCCAACACACACACACACACACAGACACACACACACACACAACCGGGGACAGCCCCGCTTCCAGCCCACACACACACACACACACACACAACTGGGGTCAGTCCCGCTTCCAGCCCCCACACACACACACACACACACACACACACTGGGGTCAGCCCCGCCTCCAGCCCACACACACACACACACACACACACACACACACAACCGGGGTCAGCCCCGCTTCCAGCCCACACACACACACACACACACACACTGGGGTCAGCCCCGCCTCCAGCCCACACACACACACACACACACACACACAACCGGGGTCAGCCCCGCTTCCAGCCCACACACACACACACACACACACACAACCGGGGTCAGCCCCGCTTCCAGCCCACACACACACACACTGGGGTCAGCCCCGCCTCCAGCCCACACACACACACACACACACACACACACACACTGGGGTCAGTCCCGCCTCCAGCCCACACACACACACACACACACAACCAGGATCAGCCCCGCTTCCAGCCCACACACACACACACACTGGGGTCAGCCCCGCCTCCAGCCCACACACACACACACCGGGGTCAGTCTCGGCTCTAGCCAACACACACACACACACACAGACACACACACACACACACAACCGGGGACAGCCCCGCTTCCAGCCCACACACACACACACACACACACACAACTGGGGTCAGTCCCGCTTCCAGCCCCCACACACACACACACACACACACACACACACACTGGGGTCAGCCCCGCCTCCAGCCCACACACACACACACACACACACACACACACAACCGGGGTCAGCCCCGCTTCCAGCCCACACACACACACACACACACACACAACCAGGGTCAGCCCCGCTTCCAGCCCACACACACACACACACACACACACACACACACAACCAGGGTCAGCCCCGCTTCCAGCCCACACACACACACACACACACACACTGGGGTCAGCCCCGCCTCCAGCCCACACACACACACACCGGGGTCAGTCCCGGCTCTAGCCAACACACACACACACACTGGGGTCAGCTGCGCCTCCAGCCCACACACACACACACACACACACACCGGGGTCAGTCCCGGTTCTAGCCAACACACACACAGACACAGACACACACACACACACCGGGATCAGCCCCGCCTCCAGCCCACACACACACACCGGGGTCAGCCCCGCCTCCAGCCCACACACACCGGGGTCAGCCCCGCCTCCAGCCCACACACACACACACACACACCAGGATCAGCCCCGCCTCCAGCCCACACACACACACACACAGACACACACCAGGGTCAGCCCCGCCTCCAGCCCACACACACACTGGGGTCAGCCCCGCCTCCAACCCACACACACACACACACCGGGGTCAGCCCCGCCTCCAGCCCACACACACCGGGGGTCAGTCCCGCCTCCAGCCCACACACACACACCGGGGTCAGCCCAGCCTCCAGCCCACACACACACAGGGGTCAGCCCCGCCTCCAGCCCACACACACACACAGGGGTCAGCCCCGCCTCCAGCCCACACACACACCGGGGTCAGCCCCACCTCCAGCCCACACACACACACCGGGGTCAGCCCCGCCTCCAGCTTACACACACACACACACACACACCGGTGTCAGCCGCGCCTCCAGCCCACACACACACACCAGGGTCAGCCCAGCCTCCAGCCCACAGACACACACACCAGGGTCAGCCCCGGCTCCAGCCCACACACACTGGGTTCAGCCCCGCCTGCAGCCCACACACACCGGGGTCAGCCCCGCCTCCAGCCCACACACACCGGGGTCAGCCCCATCTCCAGCCCCCACACACCGCGGTCAGCCCTGCCTACAGCCCACACACACCGCGGTCAGCCCTGCCTACAGCCCACACACACCGGGGTCAGCCACGCCTCTAACCCACACACACACACACACCGGGGTCAGCCCCGCCTCCAGCCCACACACCCCGGGGGTCAGCCTCGCCTCCAACACACACACACACACACACTGGGGTCAGCCTCGCCTCCAGCCCCAACACACACACACTGGGGTCAGCCCCACCTCCAGCCCACACACACACACACCAGGGCCAGCGCCGCTTCCAGCCGACACACACACCAGGGTCAGCCCCGCCTCCAGCTTACACACACACCGGGGTCAGGCCCGCCTCCAGCCCACACACACACCAGGGTCAGGCCCGCCTCCAGCCCATACACACACACACACACCAGGGTCAGCCCCGTCTCCAGCCCACACACATTGGTTTCAGCCCCGCCTCCAGCCCACACACACCGGGGTCAGCCCCGTCTCCAGCACCCACACACCACGGTCAGCCCTGCCTACAGCCCACACACACCGGGGTCAGCCACGCTTCTAACCCACACACACACACCGGGGTCAGCCCCGCCTCCAGCCCACACACACCGGGGGTCAGCCTCGCCTCCAACACACACACACACACACACTAGGGTCAGCCTCGCCTCCAGCCCACACACACACACACACCAGGGTCAGCCCCGCTTCCAGCCGACAGACACACCAGGGTTAGCCCCGCCTCCAGCTTACACACACACACACACACCGGGGTCAGGCCCGCCTCCAGCCCACACACACACCAGGGTCAGGCCCGCCTCCAGCCCATACACACACACACACACACCAGGGTCAGCCCCGCCTCCAGCCCACACACACACACACCAGGGTCAGCCCCGCCTCCAGCCCACACACACACACACACAGACACACACACACCGGGGTCAGCCTCGCCTCCAGGTCACACATATCATGGCCGCCTGCATCCTGACATGCTGAAATGTGGGGAGAAGAAAAGACCCCGGACTGAGACTGAGCCCCAAAAATGTTCACAAGGAGGGAAGCCCTCGATAGGAGGGGGGCAGCAGGAGCACAGGAGACGGCTGGTGGAGGCAGAGGACCACGGCCTCCGATTAACCCCTCGTATCCTGCACTTGGTAAATACAAGACAAATCTAGACAGGACTCAACATAAAGGAGACAAGGGGAGAAACCGCACATCGACACACGTGAGCGGGGGGCACAGGTGGGATCTGGTGTATGAAGCCCCCTCCATGCAGCAGACACCAGCACATATAGGAGGCACAGAGTGAGGCACCCAGGATAACTGACAGGAGGCACAGCAGACCCCTGGGCTCCGGGGAGGCGCAGAAGACCCCTGGGCTCCGGGGAGGCGCAGAAGACCCCTGGGCTCCGGGGAGGCGCAGAAGACCCCTGGGCTCCGGGGAGGCGCAGAAGACCCCTGGGCTCCGGGGAGGCGCAGAAGACCCCTGGGCTTCGGGGAGGCGCAGAAGACCCCTGGGCTCCGGGGAGGCGCAGAAGACCCCTGGGCTCCGGGGAGGCGCAGAAGACCCCTGGGCTCCGGGGAGGCGCAGAAGACCCCTGGGCTCCGGGGAGGCGCAGAAGACCCCTGGGCTCCGGGGAGGCGCAGAAGACCCCTGGGCTCCGGGGAGGCGCAGAAGACCCCTGGGCTTCGGGGAGGCGCAGCAGACCCCTGGGCTCCGGGAGGCGCAGCAGACCCCTGGGCTCCGGGGAGGCGCAGCAGACCCCTGGGCTCCGGGGAGGTGCAGCAGACCCCTGGGCTCCGGGGAGGTGCAGCAGACCCCTGGGCTCCGGGGAGGCGCAGCAGACCCCTGGGCTCCGGGGAGGCACAGCAGACCCCTGGGCTCCGGGGAGGCACAGCAGACCCCTGGGCTCCGGGGAGGCACTGACCTGGCAGCTGTGAGGAGACGCCGCTCCCTGCTCTCAGCATCCGATAATACAGTGAGTGGCGTCTCCAAGGAAACCACTGGTCAGGTGACCGCAGGCTGTAGGATAAACCTGCATCACTAATTAGAGAAGTCAGGGCCGACACCGCCTGTATACACGGGGCCGACACCGCCTGTATACACGGGGCCGACACCGCCTGTATACACGGGGCCGACACCGCCTGTATACACGGGGCCGACACCGCCTGTATACACGGGGCCGACACCGCCTGTATACACGGGGCCGACACCGCCTGTATACACGGGGCCGACACCGCCTGTATACACGGGGCCGACACCGCCTGTATACACGGGGCCGACACCGCCTGTATACACGGGGCCGACACCGCCTGTATACACGGGGCCGACACCGCCTGTATACACGGGGCCGACACCGCCTGTATACACGGGGCCGACACCGCCTCTATAATACACGGGGCAGACACCGCCTGTATACACGGGGCCGACACCGCCTCTATAATACACGGGGCCGACACCGCCTGTATACACGGGGCCGACACCGCCTCTATAATACACGGGGCCGACACCGCCTGTATACATGGGGCCGACACCGCCTGTATACACGGGGCCGACACCGCCTCTATAATACACGGGGCAGACACCGCCTGTATACACGGGGCCGACACCGCCTGTATACACGGGGCCGACACCGCCTCTATAATACACGGGGCAGACACCGCCTGTATACACGGGGCCGACACCGCCTGTATACACGGGGCCGACACCGCCTGTATACACGGGGCCGACACCGCCTGTATACACGGGGCCGACACCGCCTGTATACACGGGGCCGACACCGCCTGTATACACGGGGCAGACACCGCCTGTATACACGGGGCCGACACCGCCTGTATACACGGGGCCGACACCGCCTGTATACACGGGGCCGACACCGCCTGTATACACGGGGCCGACACCGCCTCTATAATACACGGGGCCGACACCGCCTGTATGCATGGGGCCGACACCGCCTGTATGCATGGGGCCGACACCACCTATACACACTGGGCCGACACCGCCTCTAATACACGGGGCCGACACCGCCTGTATACACGGGGCCGACACCGCCTGTATACACGGGGCCGACACCGCCTGTATACACGGGGCCGACACCGCCTGTATACACGGGGCCGACACCGCCTGTATACACGGGGCCGACACCGCCTGTATACACGGGGCCGACACCGCCTGTATACACGGGGCCGACACCGCCTGTATACACGGGGCCGACACCGCCTCTATAATACACGGGGCCGACACCGCCTGTATACACGGGGCCGACACCGCCTGTATACACGGGGCCGACACCGCATGTATACATGGGGCCGACACCACCTATACACACTGGGCCGACACCGCCTCTATAATACACGGGGCCGACACCGCCTGTATACACGGGGCCGACACCGCCTGTATACACGGGGCCGACACCGCCTCTATACACGGGGCCGACACCGCCTCTATACACGGGGCCGACACCACCTCTATACATGGGGCCGACACCACCTATACACACTGGGCCGACACCGCCTCTATAATACACGGGGCCGACACCGCCTATACACGGGGCCGACACCGCCTACATACACACGGGGCCGACACCGCCTATACACACGGGGCCGACACCGCCTGTATACACGGGGCCGACACCGCCTCTATAATACACGGGGCCGACACCGCCTGTATACACGGGGCCGACACCGCCTGTATACACGGGGCCGACACCGCATGTATACATGGGGCCGACACCACCTATACACACTGGGCCGACACCGCCTCTATAATACACGGGGCCGACACCGCCTGTATACACGGGGCCGACACCGCCTGTATACACGGGGCCGACACCGCCTCTATACACGGGGCCGACACCGCCTCTATACACGGGGCCGACACCACCTCTATACATGGGGCCGACACCACCTATACACACTGGGCCGACACCGCCTCTATAATACACGGGGCCGACACCGCCTATACACGGGGCCGACACCGCCTACATACACACGGGGCCGACACCGCCTATACACACGGGGCCGACACCGCCTATACACACGGGGCCGACACCGCCTCTATACACGGGGCCGATACCGCCTCTATACACGGGGCCGACACCGCCTCTATACATGGGGCCGACACCGCCTCTATGCACGGGGCCGACACCGCCTCTATGCACGGGGCCGACACCGCCTCTATAATACACGGAGCCGACACCGCCTCTATAATACACGGGGCCGACACCGCCTATATACACGGGGCCGACACCGCCTATATACACGGGGCCGACACAGCCTATATACACGGGACCGACACAGCCTATATACACGGGACCGACACCGCCTATACACACGGGGCCGACACCGCCTCTATAATACACGGGGCCAACACCGCCTATCCACACGGGGCCGACACTGCCTATACACACGGGGCCGACACCGCCTAAACACACGGGGCCGACACCGCCTAAACACATGGGGCCGACACCGCCTATACACACGGGGCAGACACCGCCTATACACACGGGGCGACACCGCCTATACACACGGGGCAGACACCGCCTATACACACGGGGCCGACACCGCCTATACACACGGGGCCGACACCGCCTATACACACGGGGCCGACACCGCCTCTATAATACACGGGGCCGACACCGCCTATACACACGGGGCCGACACCGCCTATACAAACGGGGCCGACACCGCCTCTATAATACACGGGGCCGACACCGGCTATATACACGGGGCCGACACCGCCTATATACACGGGGCCGACACCGCCTATGTACACGGGGCCGACACCTCCTCTATAATACACGGGGCCGACACCGCCTATACACACGGGGCCGACACAGCCTAAACACATGGGGCCGACACAGCCTAAACACATGGGGCCGACACCGCCTATACACACGGGGCAGACACCGCCTATACACACGGGGCGACACCGCCTATACACACGGGGCAGACACCGCCTATACACACGGGGCCGACACCGCCTATACACACGGGGCCGACACCGCCTATACACACGGGGCCGACACCGCCTCTATAATACACGGGGCCGACACCGCCTATACACACGGGGCCGACACCGCCTATACAAACGGGGCCGACACCGCCTCTATAATACACGGGGCCGACACCGCCTATATACACGGGGCCGACACCGCCTATGTACACGGGGCCGACACCTCCTCTATAATACACGGGGCCGACACCGCCTATACACACGGGGCCGACACAGCCTAAACACATGGGGCCGACACAGCCTAAAGACATGGGGCCGACACCGCCTATACACACGGGGCGACACCGCCTATACACACGGGGCGACACCGCCTATACACACGGGGCGACACCGCCTATACACACGGGGCCGACACCGCCTATACACACGGGGCCGACACCGCCTATACACACGGGGCCGACACCGCCTATACACACGGGGCCGACACCGCCTATACACACGGGGCCGACACCGCCTATACACACGGGGCCGACACCGCCTATACACATGGGGCCGACACCGCCTATACACATGGGGCCGACACTGCCTATACACACGGGGCCGACACCGCCTGTATACACGGGGCCGACACCGGCTATATACACGGGGCCGACACCGCCTATATACACGGGGCCGACACCGCCTATATACACGGGGCCGACACCGCCTATACACACAGGGGGACAACACCGCCTATATATACGGGGCCGAGACCACCTACAGTAGAGAAAAAAAGTCATTATTCAGCCCCCAATTGTGCAAGTTCTCCCCTTATAAAGATGAGATTTTCCTGTAATTGACATCAGAGGTGACCACAACTACGAGAGACAAAATGAGAAAATCCAAAAAATCACCGCCTCTGATTTGGAAGATTGTTTTGCAAATTCTGGTGGAAAATAAGTATTTAGTCATCTAAAAACATGCAAGATTTCTGGCTCTCATAGACCTGTAACTTCTTCTGTAAGAGGCTCCTCTGTCCTCCACTCATTACCTGTAGTAATGGCTCCTCTGTCCTCCACTCATTACCTGTAGTAATGGCTCCTCTGTCCTCCACTCATTACCTGTAGTAATGGCTCCTGTTTGAACTTGTTATCAGTATAAAAGACACCTGTCCACAACCTCAGACAGTCACACTCCAAACTCCACTATGGGGAAGACCAAAGAACTGTTGAAGGACACCAGACACAAAACTGAATCTGCAATAGGCAAGCAGCTTGGTGTGATGAAATCAACTGTGGGAGCAACAATAAGAAAAGACATACAAGACCACTGATAATCTCCCTCGATCTGGGCCTCCGCAAAAGATCTCACCCCGTGGGGTCAAAATGATCACAACAACAGTGAGCAAAAATCCCAGAACCACACGGGGGGACCTAGTGAATGACCTGCATAGAGCGGGGACCACCGTAATAAAGGCTACCATCAGTAACACACTACGCCGCCAGGGACTCAGATCCTGCAGTTCCAGACGTGTCCCTTGCTGAAGCCAGTACATGTCCGGGCCCGTCTGAAGCTTGCTAGAGAGCATTTGGATTATCCAGAAGAGCATTGGGAGAATGTCATATGTTCTGATGAAACCAAAGTATAACGGTTTGGTAGAAACACAACTTGTCGTATGTGGAGGAGACAGAGTGCTAAGTTGTATCCAAAGAACACCACACCTACTGTGAAGCATGGGGGTGGCAACATCATGCTTTGGGACGACTGATCCGTGTACATGAAAGAATGAATGGGGCCATGTGTCGTGAGATCTTGAGTGCAAACCTCCTTCCATCAGCAAGGGCATTGAAGATGAAATGTGGCTGGGTCTTTCATCCTGCACACTGCACCCCTGGACGCTCAGTATCCTGCACACTGCACCCCCGGACGCCAGTCATCCTGCACACTGCACCCCTGGACGCTCAGTATCCTGCACACTGCACCCCCGGACGCCCGTAATCCTGCACACTGCACCCCTGGACGCTCATCATCCTGCACATTGCACCCCTGGACGCTCATCATCCTGCACACTGCACCCCTGGACGCTCATCATCCTGCACACTGCACCCCTGGACGCTCATCATCCTGCACACTGTACCCCTGGACGCTCATCATCCTGCACACTGCACCCCTGGACGCTCGTTATCCTGCACACTGAACCCCTGGACGCTCGTTATCCTGCACACTGAACCCCTGGACGCTCAGTATTCTGCACACTGCACCCCTGGACGCTCGTCATCCTGCACACTGTACCCCTGGACGCTCGTCATCCTGCACACTGTACCCCTGGACGCTCGTCATCCTGCACACTGTACCCCTGGACGCTCAGTATCCTGCACACTGCACCCCTGGACGCCCGTCATCCTGCACACTGTACCCCTGGACGCTCTTCATCCTGCACACTGCACCCCGGACGCTCAGTATCCTGCACACTGTACCCCTGGACGCTCATCATCCTGCACACTGTACCCCTGGACGCTCATCATCCTGCACACTGTACCCCTGGACACTCATCATCCTGCACACTGTACCCCTGGACACTCATCATCCTGCACACTGTACCCCTGGACGCTCATCATCCTGCACACTGCACCCCGGACGCTCAGTATCCTGCACACTGTACCCCTGGACGCTCATCATCCTGCACACTGTACCCCTGGACGCTCATCATCATGCACACTGCACCCCTGGACACTCATCATCCTGCACACTGTACCCCTGGACGCTCATCATCCTGCACACTGTACCCCTGGACGCCCGTCATCCTGCACACTGTACCCCTGGACGCTCATCATCCTGCACACTGTACCCCTGGACGCCCGTCATTCTGCACACTGTACCCCTGGACGCTCATCATCCTGCACACTGTACCCCTGGACGCTCAGTATTCTGCACACTGTACCCCTGGACGCTCGTCATCCTGCACACTGTACCCCTGGACGCTCATCATCCTGCACACTGTACCCCTGGACGCTCATCATCCTGCACACTGTACCCCTGGACGCTCAGTATTCTGCACACTGTACCCCTGGACGCTCGTCATCCTGCACACTGCACCCCTGGACGCTCATCATCCTGCACACTGTACCCCTGGACGCTCAGTATCCTGCACACTGTACCCCTGGACGCTCGTTATCCTGCACACTGTACCCCTGGATACTCGTCATCCTGCACACTGTACCCCTGGACGCTCGTCATCCTGCACACTGTACCCCTGGATGCTCGTCATCCTGCACCCTGAACCCCTGGATGCTCATCATCCTGCACGCTGCACCCCTGGACGCTCATCATCCTGCACACTGTACCCCTGGACGCTCATCATCCTGCACACTGCACCCCTGGACGCTCATCATCCTGCACACTGCACCCCTGGACGCTCATCATCCTGCACACTGCACCCCTGGATGCTCTTCATCCTGCACACTGCACCCCTGGACGCTCATCATCCTGCACACTGCACCCCTGGACGCTCATCATCCTGCACACTGTACCCCTGGACGCTCATCATCCTGCACACTGCACCCCTGGACGCTCGTTATCCTGCACACTGAACCCCTGGACGCTCAGTATCCTGCACACTGCACCCCTGGACGCTCATCATCCTGCACACTGCACCCATGGACGCCCGACATCCTGCACACTGTACCCCTGGACGCTCATCATCCTGCACACTGCACCCCTGGACGCTCTTCATCCTGCACACTGCACCCCTGGACGCTAATCATCCTGCACACTGTACCCCTGGACGCTCGTCATCCTGCACACTGCACCCCTGGACGCTTGTCATCCTGCACACTGCACCCCTGGACGCTCGTCATCCTGCACCCTGTACCCCTGGACGCTCATCATCCTGCACCCTGCACCCCTGGACGCTCGTTATCCTGCACACTGAACCCCTGGACGCTCAGTATCCTGCACACTGCACCCCTGGACGCTCGGTATCCTGCACACTGAACCCCTGGACGCTCATCATCCTGCACACTGCACCCCTGGCCGCTCATCATCCTGCACATTGCCCCCTGGACGCTCAGTATCCTGCACACTGAACCCCTGGACGCTCATCATCCTGCACACTGTACCCCTGGACGCTCATCATCCTGCACACTGCACCCCTGGACGCTCATCATCCTGCACACTGTACCCCTGGACGCTCATCATCCTGCACACTGCACCCCTGGACGCTCATCATCCTGCACACTGCACCCCTGGACGCTCAGCATTCTGCACACTGTACCCCTGGACGCTCATCATCCTGCACCCTGTACCCCTGGACGCTCGTTATCCTGCACACTGTACCCCTGGACGCTCGTCATCCTGCACGCTGTACCGCTGGACGCTCATCATCCTGCACTCTGTACCCCTGGACGCTCATCATCCTGCACACTGCACCCCTGGACGCTCATCATCCTGCACACTGCACCCCTGGACGCTCAGTATTCTGCACAATGTACCCCTGGACGCTCATCATCCTGCACCCTGTACCCCTGGACGCTCGTTATCCTGCACACTGTACCCCTGGACGCTCGTCATCCTGCACGCTGTACCGCTGGACGCTAGTCATACTGCACGATGTACCCCTGGACGCTCGTCATCCTGCACCCTGCACCCCTGGACGCTCATCATCCTGCACCCTGCACCCCTGGACAATCATCATCCTGCACACTGTACCCCTGGACGCTCATCATCCTGCACACTGTACCCCTGGACGCTCATCATCCTGCACCCTGCACCCCTGGACGCTCATCATCCTGCACCCTGCACCCCTGGACAATCATCATCCTGCACACTGTACACCTGGACGCTCAGTATCCTGCACACTGTACCCCTGGACGCTCATCATCCTGCACCCTGCACCCCTGGACAATCATCATCCTGCACCCTGCACCCCTGGACGCTCATCATCCTGCACCCTGCACCCCTGGACAATCATCATCCTGCACACTGTACACCTGGACGCTCAGTATCCTGCGCACTGTACCCCTGGACGCCCGTCATCCTGCACACTGTACCCCTGGACGCTGGTCATCCTGCACACTGAACCCCTTGGACGCTCAGTATCCTGCACACTGTACCCCTGGACGCTCAGTATCCTGCACACTGTACCCCTGGACGCTCGTCATCCTGCACGCTGTACCGCTGGACGCTCGTCATCCTGCACGATGTACCCCTGGACGCTCGTCATCCTGCACCCTGCACCCCTGGACGCTCATTATCCTGCACCCTGCACCCCTGGACAATCATCATCCTGCACACTGTACACTTGGACGCTCAGTATCCTGCGCACTGTACCCCTGGACGCCCGTCATCCTGCACACTGTACCCCTGGACGCTCGTCATCCTGCACACTGAACCCCTGGACGCTCAGTATCCTGCACACTGTACCCCTGGACGCTCATCATCCTGCACACTGAACCCCTGGACGCTCATCATCCTGCACACTGCACGCCTGGACGCTCATCATCCTGCACACTGTACCCCTGGACGCTCATCATCCTGCACACTGCACCCCTGGACGCTCATCATCCTGCACACTGTACCCCTGGATGCTCATCATCCTGCACACTGTACCCCTGGACGCTCATCATCCTGCACACTGTACCCATGGACGCCCGTCATCCTGCACACTGTACCCCTGGACGCTCATCATCCTGCACACTGCACCCCTGAACGCTCGTCATCCTGCACCCTGTACCCCTGGACGCTCATCATCCTGCACACTGCACCCCTGGACGCTCGTCATCCTGCACCCTGCACCCCTGGACGCTTGTCATCCTGCACATTGCACCCCTGGACGCTCGTCATCCTGCACCCTGTACCTCTGGACGGTCGTCATCCTGCACCCTGTACCCCTGGACGCTCAGTATCCTGCACACTGTACCCCTGGATGCTCTTCATCCTGCACCCTGTACCCCTGGACGCTCAGTATCCTGCACACTGAACCCCTGGACGCTCATCATCCTGCACACTGTACCCCTGGACGCTCATCATCCTGCACACTGAACCCCTGGACGCTCGTCATCCTGCACCCTGTACCCCTGGACGCTCGTTATCCTGCACGCTGTACCCCTGGACGCTCGTCATCCTGCACCCTGTACCCCTGGACGCTCATCATCCTGCACACTGCACCCCTGGACGCTCGTTATCCTGCACACTGTACCCCTGGACGCTCGTTATCCTGCACACTGTACCCCTGGATGCTCAGTATCCTGCACACTGTACCCCTGGACGCTCGTCATCCTGCACACTGTACCCCTGGATGCTCAGTATCCTGCACACTGCACCCCTGGACGCCCATCATCCTGCACACTGTACACCTGGACGCTCATCATCCTGCACACTGCACCCCTGGACGCTCGTCATCCTGCACCCTGTACCCCTGGACGCTCAGTATCCTGCACACTGAACCCCTGGACGCTCATCATCCTGCACACTGTACCCCTGGACGCTCAGTATCCTGCACACTGTACCCCTGGACGCTCAGTATCCTGCACACTGTACCCCTGGACGCTCAGTATCCTGCACACTGTACCCCTGGCGCTCAGTATCCTGCACACTGCACCCCTGGACGCTCGTCATCCTGCACACTGTACCCCTGGACGCTCAGTATCCTGCACACTGTACCCCTGGACGCTCATCATCCTGCACACTGCACCCCTGGACGCTCAGTATCCTGCACACTGAACCCCTGGACGCTCATCATCCTGCACACTGTACCCCTGGACGCTCATCATCCTGCACACTGCACCCCTGGACGCTCAGTATCCTGCACACTGTACCCCTGGACGCTCAGTATCCTGCACACTGTACCCCTGGACGCTCAGTATCCTGCAAACTGCACCCCTGGACGCAAATCATCCTGCACACCTGGACGCTAATCATCCTGCACACTGCACCCCTGGACGCTCAGTATCCTGCACACTGCACCCCTGGACGCTCAGTATCCTGCACACTGTACCCCTGGACGCTCATCATCCTGAACACTGCACCCCTGGACGCTCAGTATCCTGCACACTGCACCCCTGAACGCTCAGTATCCTGCACACTGTACCCCTGGACGCTCATCATCCTGCACACTGCACCCCTGGACGCTCAGTATCCTGCACACTGCACCCCTGGACGCTCAGTATCCTGCACACTGTACCCCTGGACGCTCATCATCCTGCACACTGTACCCCTGGACGCTCATCATCCTGCACACTGCACCCCTGGACGCTCATCATCCTGCACACTGCACCCCTGGACGCTCGTCATCCTGCACCCTGTACCCCTGGACGCTCATCATCCTGCACACTGTACCCCTGGACGCTCATCATCCTGCACACTGAACCCCTGGACGCTCATCATCCTGCACACTGTACGCCTGGACGCTCGTCATCCTGCACACTGTACCCCTGGACGCTCAGTATCCTGCACACTGTACCCCTGGACGCTCAGTATCCTGCACACTGCACCCCTGGATGCTCAGTATCCT
The DNA here is from genome assembly GCF_048569485.1 of Anomaloglossus baeobatrachus. NCBI lineage: Eukaryota > Metazoa > Chordata > Amphibia > Anura > Aromobatidae > Anomaloglossus > Anomaloglossus baeobatrachus. Next base: position 694,072,306 of record NC_134355.1, on the reverse strand, counting down.
GCACACTGCACCCCTGGACGCTCATCATCCTGCACACTGCACCCCTGGACGCTCAGTATCCTGCACACTGTACCCCTGGACGCTCGTCATCCTGCACACTGTACCCCTGGACGCTCAGTATCCTGCACACTGTAACCCTGGACTCTCATCATCCTGCACACTGCACCCCTGGACGCTCATCATCCTGCACACTGCACCCCTGGACGCTCAGTATCCTGCACACTGCACCCCTGGACGCTCAGTATCCTGCACACTGTACCCCTGGACGCTCATCATCCTGCACACTGCACCCCTGGACGCTCAGTACCCTGCACACTGCACCCCTGGACGCTCAGTATCCTGCACACTGCACCCCTGGACGCTCAGTATCCTGCACACTGCACCCCTGGACGCTCAGTATCCTGCACACTGCACCCCTGGACGCTCATCATCCTGCACACTGCACCCCTGGACGCTCAGTATCCTGCACACTGCACCCCTGGACGCTCAGTATCCTGCACACTGCACCCCTGGACGCCCGTCATCCTGCACACTGTACCCCTGGACGCTCGTCATCCTGCACACTGTACCCCTGGACGCCCGTCATCCTGCACACTGTACCCCTGGACGCTCATCATCCTGCACACTGCACCCCTGGACGCTCATCATCCTGCACACTGTACCCCTGGACGCTCGTCATCCTGCACACTGCACCCCTGGACGCTCATCATCCTGCACACTGTACCCCTGGACGCTCGTCATCCTGCACCCTGCACCCTTGGACGCTCGTCATCCTGCACCCTGTATACTTGGACGCTTGTCATCCTGCACCCTGTACCCCTGGACGCTCATCATCCTGCACCCTGTACCCCTGGACGCTCGTTATCCTGCACACTGAACCCCCGGACGCTCAGTATCCTGCACACTGCACCCCTGGACGCTCAGTATCCTGCACACTGCACCCCTGGACGCTCAGTATCCTGCACACTGTACCCCTGGACGCTCATCATCCTGCACACTGTACCCCTGGACGCTCAGTATCCTGCACACTGCACCCCTGGACGCTCATCATCCTGCACACTGCACCCCTGGACGCTCATCATCCTGCACCCTGTACCCCTGGACGCTCATCATCCTGCACCCTGTAACCCTGGACGCTCGTTATCCTGCACACTGAACCCCCGGACGCTCAGTATCCTGCACACTGCACCCCTGGACGCTCAGTATCCTGCACACTGCACCCCTGGACGCTCAGTATCCTGCACACTGTACCCCTGGACGCTCATCATCCTGCACACTGCACCCCTGGACGCTCAGTATCCTGCACACTGTACCCCTGGACGCTCGTCATCCTGCACACTGTACCCCTGGACGCTCAGTATCCTGCACACTGTAACCCTGGACGCTCATCATCCTGCACACTGCACCCCTGGACGCTCAGTATCCTGCACACTGCACCCCTGGACGCTCATCATCCTGTACACTGCACCCCTGGACGCTCAGTATCCTGCACACTGCACCCCTGGACGCCCGTCATCCTGCACACTGTACCCCTGGACGCTCGTCATCCTGCACACTGTACCCCTGGACGCCCGTCATCCTGCACACTGTACCCCTGGACGCTCATCATCCTGCACACTGCACCCCTGGACGCTCGTCATCCTGCACACTGCACCCCTGGACGCTCATCATCCTGCACACTGTACCCATGGACGCTCGTCATCCTGCACCCTGCACCCCTGGACGCTTGTCATCCTGCACACTGCACCCCTGGACGCTCGTCATCCTGCACCCTGTATACTTGGACGCTTGTCATCCTGCACACTGTACCCCTGGACGCTCATCATCCTGCACACTGCACCCCTGGACGCTCATCATCCTGCACACTGTACCCCTGGATGCTCATCATCCTGCACACTGTACCCCTGGACGCTCATCATCCTGCACACTGTACCCATGGACGCCCGTCATCCTGCACACTGTACCCCTGGACGCTCATCATCCTGCACACTGCACCCCTGAACGCTCGTCATCCTGCACCCTGTACCCCTGGACGCTCATCATCCTGCACACTGCACCCCTGGACGCTCGTCATCCTGCACCCTGCACCCCTGGACGCTTGTCATCCTGCACATTGCACCCCTGGACGCTCGTCATCCTGCACCCTGTACCTCTGGACGGTCGTCATCCTGCACCCTGTACCCCTGGACGCTCAGTATCCTGCACACTGTACCCCTGGATGCTCTTCATCCTGCACCCTGTACCCCTGGACGCTCAGTATCCTGCACACTGAACCCCTGGACGCTCATCATCCTGCACACTGTACCCCTGGACGCTCATCATCCTGCACACTGTACCCCTGGACGCTCGTTATCCTGCACGCTGTACCCCTGGACGCTCGTCATCCTGCACGCTGTACCCCTGGACGCTCGTCATCCTGCACCCTGTACCCCTGGACGCTCATCATCCTGCACACTGCACCCCTGGACGCTCGTTATCCTGCACACTGTACCCCTGGACGCTCGTTATCCTGCACACTGTACCCCTGGATGCTCAGTATCCTGCACACTGTACCCCTGGACGCTCGTCATCCTGCACACTGTACCCCTGGATGCTCAGTATCCTGCACACTGCACCCCTGGACGCCCATCATCCTGCACACTGTACACCTGGACGCTCATCATCCTGCACACTGCACCCCTGGACGCTCGTCATCCTGCACCCTGTACCCCTGGACGCTCAGTATCCTGCACACTGAACCCCTGGACGCTCATCATCCTGCACACTGTACCCCTGGATGCTCAGTATCCTGCACACTGTACCCCTGGACGCTCAGTATCCTGCACACTGTACCCCTGGACGCTCAGTATCCTGCACACTGTACCCCTGGCGCTCAGTATCCTGCACACTGCACCCCTGGACGCTCGTCATCCTGCACACTGTACCCCTGGACGCTCAGTATCCTGCACACTGTACCCCTGGACGCTCATCATCCTGCACACTGCACCCCTGGACGCTCAGTATCCTGCACACTGAACCCCTGGACGCTCATCATCCTGCACACTGTACCCCTGGACGCTCATCATCCTGCACACTGCACCCCTGGACGCTCAGTATCCTGCACACTGTACCCCTGGACGCTCAGTATCCTGCACACTGTACCCCTGGACGCTCAGTATCCTGCAAACTGCACCCCTGGACGCTAATCATCCTGCACACCTGGACGCTAATCATCCTGCACACTGCACCCCTGGACGCTCAGTATCCTGCACACTGCACCCCTGGACGCTCAGTATCCTGCACACTGTACCCCTGGACGCTCATCATCCTGAACACTGCACCCCTGGACGCTCAGTATCCTGCACACTGCACCCCTGAACGCTCAGTATCCTGCACACTGTACCCCTGGACGCTCATCATCCTGCACACTGCACCCCTGGACGCTCAGTATCCTGCACACTGCACCCCTGGACGCTCAGTATCCTGCACACTGTACCCCTGGACGCTCATCATCCTGCACACTGTACCCCTGGACGCTCATCATCCTGCACACTGCACCCCTGGACGCTCATCATCCTGCACCCTGCACCCCTGGACGCTCATCATCCTGCACCCTGTACCCCTGGACGCTCATCATCCTGCACACTGAACCCCTGGACGCTCATCAACCTGCACACTGTACGCCTGGACGCTCGTCATCCTGCACACTGTACGCCTGGACGCTCGTCATCCTGCACACTGTACCCCTGGACGCTCAGTATCCTGCACACTGTACCCCTGGACGCTCAGTATCCTGCACACTGCACCCCTGGATGCTCAGTATCCTGCACACTGCACCCCTGGACGCTCATCATCCTGCACACTGCACCCCTGGACGCTCAGTATCCTGCACACTGTACCCCTGGACGCTCGTCATCCTGCACACTGTACCCCTGGACGCTCAGTATCCTGCACACTGTAACCCTGGACGCTCATCATCCTGCACACTGCACCCCTGGACGCTCATCATCCTGCACACTGCACCCCTGGACGCTCAGTATCCTGCACACTGCACCCCTGAACGCTCAGTATCCTGCACACTGTACCCCTGGACGCTCATCATCCTGCTCACTGCACCCCTGGACGCTCAGTACCCTGCACACTGCACCCCTGGACGCTCAGTATCCTGCACACTGCACCCCTGGACGCTCAGTATCCTGCACACTGCACCCCTGGACGCTCAGTATCCTGCACACTGCACCCCTGGACGCTCATCATCCTGCACACTGCACCCCTGGACGCTCAGTATCCTGCACACTGCACCCCTGGACGCTCAGTATCCTGCACACTGCACCCCTGGACGCCCGTCATCCTGCACACTGTACCCCTGGACGCTCGTCATCCTGCACACTGTACCCCTGGACGCCCGTCATCCTGCACACTGTACCCCTGGACGCTCATCATCCTGCACACTGCACCCCTGGACGCTCATCATCCTGCACACTGTACCCCTGGACGCTCGTCATCCTGCACACTGCACCCCTGGACGCTCATCATCCTGCACACTGTACCCCTGGACGCTCGTCATCCTGCACCCTGCACCCTTGGACGCTCGTCATCCTGCACCCTGTATACTTGGACGCTTGTCATCCTGCACCCTGTACCCCTGGACGCTGATCATCCTGCACCCTGTACCCCTGGACGCTCGTTATCCTGCACACTGAACCCCCGGACGCTCAGTATCCTGCACACTGCACCCCTGGACGCTCAGTATCCTGCACACTGCACCCCTGGACGCTCAGTATCCTGCACACTGTACCCCTGGACGCTCATCATCCTGCACACTGTACCCCTGGACGCTCAGTATCCTGCACACTGCACCCCTGGACGCTCATCATCCTGCACACTGCACCCCTGGACGCTCATCATCCTGCACCCTGTACCCCTGGACGCTCATCATCCTGCACCCTGTACCCCTGGACGCTCGTTATCCTGCACACTGAACCCCCGGACGCTCAGTATCCTGCACACTGCACCCCTGGACGCTCAGTATCCTGCACACTGCACCCCTGGACGCTCAGTATCCTGCACACTGTACCCCTGGACGCTCATCATCCTGCACACTGCACCCCTGGACGCTCAGTATCCTGCACACTGTACCCCTGGACGCTCGTCATCCTGCACACTGTACCCCTGGACGCTCAGTATCCTGCACACTGTAACCCTGGACGCTCATCATCCTGCACACTGCACCCCTGGACGCTCAGTATCCTGCACACTGCACCCCTGGACGCTCATCATCCTGTACACTGCACCCCTGGACGCTCAGTATCCTGCACACTGCACCCCTGGACGCCCGTCATCCTGCACACTGTACCCCTGGACGCTCGTCATCCTGCACACTGTACCCCTGGACGCCCGTCATCCTGCACACTGTAACCCTGGACGCTCATCATCCTGCACACTGCACCCCTGGACGCTCGTCATCCTGCACACTGCACCCCTGGACGCTCATCATCCTGCACACTGTACCCATGGACTCTCGTCATCCTGCACCCTGCACCCCTGGACGCTCAGTATCCTGCACACTGTACCCCTGGACGCTCGTCATCCTGCACCCTGTATACTTGGACGCTTGTCATCCTGTACCCTGTACCCCTGGACGCTCATCATCCTGCACCCTGTACCCCTGGACGCTCAGTATCCTGCACACTGCACCCCTGGACGCTCGGTATCCTGCACACTGCACCCCTGGACGCTCAGTATCCTGCACACTGTACCCCTGGACGCTCATCATCCTGCACACTGTACCCCTGGACGCTCATCATCCTGCACACTGCACCCCTGGACGCTCAGTATCCTGCACACTGTACCCCTGGACGCTCAGTATCCTGCACACTGCACCCCTGGACGCTCGTCATCCTGCACCCTGTACCCCTGGACGCTCATCATCCTGCACACTGTACCCCTGGACGCTCAGTATCCTGCACACTGTACCCCTGGACGCTCGTCATCCTGCACACTGTACCCCTGGACGCTCAGTATCCTGCACACTGTACCCCTGGACGCTCGTCATCCTGCACACTGCACCCCTGGATGCTCAGTATCCTGCACACTGTACCCCTGGACGCTCATCATCCTGCACACTGCACCCCTGGACGCTCAGTATCCTGCACACTGAACCCCTGGACGCTCATCATCCTGCACACTGTACCCCTGGACGCTCATCATCCTGCACACTGCACCCCTGGACGCTCAGTATCCTGCACACTGTACCCCTGGACGCTCATCATCCTGCACACTGCACCCCTGGACGCTCGTCATCCTGCACCCTGTACCCCTGGACGCTCAGTATCCTGCACACTGAACCCCTGGACGCTCATCATCCTGCACACTGTACCCCTGGACGCTCAGTATCCTGCACACTGTACCCCTGGACGCTCGTCATCCTGCACACTGTACCCCTGGACGCTCAGTATCCTGCACACTGTACCCCTGGCGCTCAGTATCCTGCACACTGCACCCCTGGACGCTCGTCATCCTGCACACTGTACCCCTGGACGCTCAGTATCCTGCACACTGTACCCCTGGACGCTCATCATCCTGCACACTGCACCCCTGGACGCTCAGTATCCTGCACACTGAACCCCTGGACGCTCATCATCCTGCACACTGTACCCCTGGACGCTCATCATCCTGCACACTGCACCCCTGGACGCTCAGTATCCTGCACACTGTACCCCTGGACGCTCAGTATCCTGCACACTGTACCCCTGGACGCTCAGTATCCTGCACACTGCACCCCTGGACGCTAATCATCCTGCACACCTGGACGCTAATCATCCTGCACACTGCACCCCTGGACGCTCAGTATCCTGCACACTGCACCCCTGGACGCTCAGTATCCTGCACACTGTACCCCTGGACGCTCATCATCCTGCACACTGCACCCCTGGACGCTCAGTATCCTGCACACTGCACCCCTGAACGCTCAGTATCCTGCACACTGTACCCCTGGACGCTCATCATCCTGCACACTGCACCCCTGGACGCTCAGTATCCTGCACACTGTACCCCTGGACGCTCATCATCCTGCACTCTGTACCCCTGGACGCTCATCATCCTGCACACTGCACCCCTGGACGCTCATCATCCTGCACACTGCACCCCTGGACGCTCGTCATCCTGCACCCTGTACCCCTGGACGCTCATCATCCTGCACACTGTACCCCTGGACGCTCATCATCCTGCACACTGAACCCCTGGACGCTCATCATCCTGCACACTGTACGCCTGGACGCTCGTCATCCTGCACACTGTACCCCTGGACGCTCAGTATCCTGCACACTGTACCCCTGGACGCTCAGTATCCTGCACACTGCACCCCTGGATGCTCAGTATCCTGCACACTGCACCCCTGGACGCTCATCATCCTGCACACTGCACCCCTGGACGCTCAGTATCCTGCACACTGTACCCCTGGACGCTCGTCATCCTGCACACTGTACCCCTGGACGCTCAGTATCCTGCACACTGTAACCCTGGACGCTCATCATCCTGCACACTGCACCCCTGGACGCTCATCATCCTGCACACTGCACCCCTGGACGCTCAGTATCCTGTACACTGCACCCCTGGACGCTCAGTATCCTGCACACTGTACCCCTGGACGCTCATCATCCTGCACACTGCACCCCTGGACGCTCAGTATCCTGCACACTGCACCCCTGGACGCTCAGTATCCTGCACACTGCACCCCTGGACGCTCAGTATCCTGCACACTGCACCCCTGGACGCTCAGTATCCTGCACACTGCACCCCTGGACGCTCAGTATCCTGCACACTGCACCCCTGGACGCTCATCATCCTGCACACTGCACCCCTGGACGCTCATCATCCTGCACACTGCACCCCTGGACACTCAGTATCCTGCACACTGCACCCCTGGACGCTCAGTATCCTGCACACTGCACCCCTGGACGCCCGTCATCCTGCACACTGTACCCCTGGACGCCCGTCATCCTGCACACTGTACCCCTGGACGCTCATCATCCTGCACACTGCACCCCTGGACGCTCGTCATCCTGCACACTGCACCCCTGGACGCTCATCATCCTGCACACTGTACCCCTGGACGCTCGTCATCCTGCACCCTGCACCCCTGGACGCTTGTCATCCTGCACACTGCACCCCTGGACGCTCGTCATCCTGCACCCTGTATACTTGGACGCTTGTCATCCTGCACCCTGTACCCCTGGACGCTCATCATCCTGCACCCTGTACCCCTGGACGCTCGTTATCCTGCACACTGAACCCCCGGACGCTCAGTATCCTGCACACTGCACCCCTGGACGCTCAGTATCCTGCACACTGCACCCCTGGACGCTCAGTATCCTGCACACTGTACCCCTGGACGCTCATCATCCTGCACACTGCACCCCTGGACGCTCAGTATCCTGCACACTGTACCCCTGGACGCTCGTCATCCTGCACACTGTACCCCTGGACGCTCAGTATCCTGCACACTGTAACCCTGGACGCTCATCATCCTGCACACTGCACCCCTGGACGCTCAGTATCCTGCACACTGCACCCCTGGACGCTCATCATCCTGCACACTGCACCCCTGGACGCTCAGTATCCTGCACACTGCACCCCTGGACGCTCATCATCCTGCACACTGCACCCCTGGACGCTCAGTATTCTGCACACTGCACCCCTGGACGCCCGTCATCCTGCACACTGTACCCCTGGACGTTCGTCATCCTGCACACTGTACCCCTGGACGCCCGTCATCCTGCACACTGTACCCCTGGACGCTCATCATCCTGCACACTGCACCCCTGGACGCTCGTCATCCTGCACACTGTACCCATGGACGCTCGTCATCCTGCACCCTGCACCCCTGGACGCTTGTCATCCTGCACACTGCACCCCTGGACGCTCGTCATCCTGCACCCTGTACCCCTGGACGCTCATCATCCTGCACCCTGTACCCCTGGACGCTCAGTATCCTGCACACTGCACCCCTGGACGCTCGGTATCCTGCACACTGCACCCCTGGACGCTCAGTATCCTGCACACTGTACCCCTGGACGCTCATCATCCTGCACACTGTACCCCTGGACGCTCATCATCCTGCACACTGCACCCCTGGACACTCAGTATCCTGCACCCTGTACCCCTGGACACTCAGTATCCTGCACACTGAACCCCTGGACGCTCATCATCCTGCACACTGTACCCCTGGACGCTCAGTATCCTGCACACTGTACCCCTGGACGCTCGTCATCCTGCACACTGTACCCCTGGACGCTCAGTATCCTGCACACTGTACCCCTGGACGCTCAGTATCCTGCACACTGTACCCCTGGCGCTCAGTATCCAGCAGAGTGAAGGCAGATAGCCGTAACGTACATGACTGAGGCAGTGATAGATCCAGGAAAGGGTTAAGGAGTAAGGGAAGGGGTTTTTACCTAAGGAATGTGGTGGGGGGGTCAGCGAGCAGGAGGAGAGATGGGGGGCAGGGGCCATATAAGAAATAGGTCCCATGTTAAGGTGTCATTCCTTTGTCCTGGACTCAAAGACTGAACCAGCAGTATGGATGCCTTGCTGAAGACTGTTCAGGCTGCGGCTTTGACGTGTAGGCCCGAATGGATTCAGGCCCAGCTAGACGAATTGCTGAAGAATGCCCGGGATACAGCATCTGTCCCTTCTGAACTTTCTGAACATCAAACTCTAAGAAGATCAAGACCTCCTGAGAGACTAACTTCTGAAATGGCCAATAGGACTCACAATAGGATCATAAGTCCTTCTGTTACTTCTAGGAAAAGAGCAAAGCGCAGCACGGCCTCTGTCCTTCTTACAAACCAGGAAGGAAACTACAGTACAAGAATAACAAGGTACAGAGAAAAGAGCCAGATCATCTAACCAGAGACACCAAGAAGTGCAAGGAGAAAGTCCAGCTCTACTGAGGTGCCAGCCAGAGAAGCAGCCACACAAGCTACAACTGACGTGACCACAGCCCACCATGAATCCTTAGAACTTCCTCAACAATCTTTGCATCATTCTAGAGGACATCATACGGCCTCACCCCAGGAACTGAACCAACACGGGGGGATGGGCTTAGGACACACAACATTTCCGGATCCGGGTTCTCATTACACGTGGAGTGGTAGGAATCCAAAAAGACAACTGCGCAAAAGTACTTTAACCAGACAAAGACTTCATCGGCCGGCTCAGGATGTGAGTCAAGCAATAAATCTACAGCTACAAGACTCAGAAGAGATTCCAGACAATGACTATGACACAGATAACGACTCCCCACTAGAGGGCAGCAGCACGCAGCACTTCAATAATGAAGGGGCTGTAGAGACTATAACTAATACGTCACGGACGGCTGGTCAACCTAGGACGCAGCCAGGTATTGGTGAGAACACTTTTTCTTGTCCTATATCTAGTGTAACAACACCTGTAATGAGTCCAGTGGGCGCAGTTGGGGGTACGGGTCCCGGCAATGTAGGATGGGATCTTAATTCAGTAGTACAGCAATTAGTGTCAGGGGTTAAGGAGGCTTTGAGTCAGTCTAGCTTACCCATAACTTCTTCTCCTATTGCTGCATGGTGTGGGAATGGTCGCCGGACATCGGAGGTGGTAAGTCAGTTGTGTGCTGATCCAGAGACACAGGAGGACGCAGTAATTTCACAAGGGGTTACATTATCTGATGCAGCAAAAGGAGAATTATATGTATGTTTTGAGGGTCCTCTAGGAATTCATTTGAAACAGGAGGTTAGGGAGAAGATTTGGGCCGACGAATATGTGGAAATATTTTCATTATTGCCCTTAGAAAAATATAACTTGGATAGAGTAAGGTTTGATGAGAGGAAAAGAGAGGAACAAGAAAGACGGTATTGTCTCATCCCCCAAACATTTAGCAATTGGTTCCAGGCTTTTGCCATATTAGCAAGTGTAATAGGCCAAAAAACTCCTGAACATTGCTCTGCCTTATTTTGTTACATGAATTCTATCGGGGAGGCGCACCGTGCGTATGGAGGTTTAGCATGGCTGCGCTATGATGAGCAGTTTCGCCAACGAAAGGCTGGTCGCCAAGGGATTCGTTGGGATCACAAAGATATTAGTTTATGGATGCGTCTCATGACAGCGCCACGTGGGGTTAATCAGCCCTTTCAGGGCTATGTCGGCAGATCATCAGCAATCGGATTGTCGGCAGCAAACAGAAAGGTTGCTGCTGGCAGTTCAATGATAGCCAGTGCAGATTCGGAAACACATGCAGGTACAAACATGAATGCAGCTTCTGTAGTGGAAACCATAGCCTATCCCAACAGCAGAGATTAACCAAAAAGGGGGAAACCCCAATTAGACTCGGGGAGATGGTGGGCTATCTAAGCAGGTACCCAGATAGAAAAGCAGCACAATTGCTGGGGGAGGGTTTCTCAGAAGGTTTTAAGATCCCATCTACTTCAGGCCCATTAACCTGTTCTCGTAACCTTGCTTCAGCTTATACATATTCTCACATTGTCTCCACAAAACTAAACAAAGAAATTGACCTGGGCCGCATGGCAGGCCCATTCCCCAAAATGCCAATAGAAAACTTAAGGGTCTCTCCATTGGGAGTGGTCCCAAAGAAGGAACCCAATAAGTTTAGGCTGATCCATCATCTGTCCTTCCCTCATGGAAGCTCAGTTAATGATGGAATCGATCAGGAACTTTGCACAGTCTCGTATACTTCATTTGATACAGCGATTGCATGGGTTCAGAAGTACGGCAGAGGAGCTTTAATGGCAAAGAAGGGAATTTTGTTACTTACCGTAAATTCCTTTTCTTCTAGCTCCTATTGGGAGACCCAGACGATTGGGTGTATAGCTACTGCCTCCGGAGGCCACACAAAGCATTACACTAAAAAGTGTAAGGCCCCTCCCCTTCTGGCTATACACCCCCAGTGGGATCACTGGCTCACCAGTTTTAGTGCAAAAGCAAGAAGGAGGAAAGCCAATAACTGGTTAAACAAATTCACTCCGAGTAACATCGGAGAACTGAAAAACCGTTCAACATGAACAACATGTGTACCCGAAAAAACCCCAAAAATCCCGAAGGACAACAGGGCGGGTGCTGGGTCTCCCAATAGGAGCTAGAAGAAAAGGAATTTACGGTAAGTAACAAAATTCCCTTCTTCTTCGTCGCTCCATTGGGAGACCCAGACGATTGGGACGTCCAAAAGCTGTCCCTGGGTGGGTAAATTAATACCTCAAGTTAGAGCTGCAAAACAGCTCTCCCCTACGAGGAGGCAACCGCCGCCTGCAAAACTCTTCTACCTAGGCTGGCGTCCGCCGAAGCATAGGTATGCACCTGATAATGTTTGGTGAAAGTGTGCAGACTCGACCAGGTAGCTGCCTGGCACACCTGTTGAGCCGTAGCCTGGTGTCGTAATGCCCAGGACGCACCCACGGCTCTGGTAGAATGGGCCTTCAGCCCTGATGGAACCGGAAGCCCAGCAGAACGGTAGGCTTCAAGAATTGGTTCTTTGATCCATCGAGCCAGGGTGGCTTTGGAAGCCTGCGACCCTTTGCGCTTACCAGCGACAAGGACAAAGAGTGCATCAGAACGGCGCAGGGGCGCCGTGCGGGAAATGTAGATTCTGAGTGCTCTCACCAGATCTAACAAATGTAAATTCATCTCATACCGATGAACTGCATGAGGACAAAAAGAAGGCAAAGAGATATCCTGATTAAGATGAAAAGAGGATACCACCTTCGGGAGAAACTCCTGAATGGGGCGCAGCACTACCTTGTCCTGGTGGAAGACCAGGAAAGGAGCCTTGGATGACAGCGCTGCTAGCTCAGACACTCTCCGAAGAGATGTGATCGCTACCAGTAAAGCCACTTCCTGTGATAGTCTAGAAAGTGAAACCTCCCTCAGAGGCTCGAAGGGCGGCTTCTGGAGAGCAACTAGTACCCTGTTCAGATCCCATGGATCTAACGGCTGCTTGTACGGGGGTACAATATGACAAACCCCCTGCAGGAACGTGCGCACCTTAGGAAGCCGTGCTAGACGCTTTTTAAAAAAGACGGATAGCGCCGAGACTTGCCCTTTAAGGGAGCCGAGCGACAAACCTTTTTCTAACCCAGATTGCAGGAAAGAAAGAAAGGTAGGCAATGCCAAAGGCCAGGGAGACACTCCCTGAGCAGAGCACCAGGATAAGAATATCTTCCACGTTCTGTGGTAGATCTTAGCAGACGTGGGCTTCCTAGCCTGTCTCATGGTGGCAACGACCCCTTGGGATAATCCTGAAGACCCTAGGATCCAGGACTCAATGGCCACACAGTCAGGTTCAGGGCCGCAGAATTCCGATGGAAAAACGGCCCTTGGGACAGTAAGTCTGGTCGGTCTGGTAGTGCCGACGGTTGGCCGACCGTGAGATGCCACAGATCCGGATACCACGCCCTCCTTGGCCAGTCTGGGGCGACGAGTATGACGCGGCTGCAGTCGGATCTGATCTTGCGTAGCACTCTGTGGCAAGAGTGCGAGAGGTGGAAACACATAAGGGAGCCGGAACTGCGACCAACCTTGCACTAAGGCGTCTGCCGCCAGAGTTCTGTGATCGCGAGACCGTGCTATGAAGGTTGGGACCTTGTTGTTGTGCCTGGACGCCATTAGGTCGACGTCCGGCCTTCCCCAGCGGCTACAGATTTCCTGAAACACGTCCGGGTGAAGGGACCATTCCCCTGCGTCCATGCCCTGGCGGCTGAGGAAGTCTGCTTCCCAGTTTTCTACGCCGGGGATGTGAACTGCGGATACGGTGGAGGCCGTGGCTTCCACCCACGTCAGAATCCGCCGGACTTCCTGGAAGGCTTGCCGACTGCCTGGTGATTGAAGTATGTCACCGCTGTGGAGTTGTCCGACTGAATTCGGATCTGCTTTCCTTCCAGCCACTGCTGGATGGCTAGTAGGGCAAGATACACTGCTCTGATTTCCAGAACATGGATCTGAAGGGTGGACTCCTGCTGAGTCCACGTACCCTGAGCCCTGTGGTGGAGAAAAACTGCTCCCCACCCTGACAGACTCGCGTCTGTCGTGACTACCGCCCAAGACGGTGGTAGGAAGGATCTTCCCTGTGATAATGAGGTGGGCAGAAGCCACCATTGCAGAGAGTCCTTCCGAAAAGGATACTTTCCTGGTCAGGGATGTTGACTTCCCGTCCCATTGGCGGAGAATGTCCCAATAAGAGGACGCAGATGAAACTGCGCAATCGGAACCGCCTCCATTGCCGCCACCATCTTCCCGAGGAAGTGCATGAGGCGTCTTAAGGAGTGCGACTGACCTTGACGGAGAGTCTGCACCCCAGTCTGTAGTGACCGCTGCTTGTCCAGCGGAAGCTTCACTAGCGCTGACAGGGTATGAAAACTCCATGCCAAGATACGTTAGTGATTGGGTCGGTGACAGGTTTGACTTTGAAAAGTCGATGATCCACCCGAACGTCTGGAGAGTCTCCAGCGCAACATTCAGGCTGAGTTGGCATGCCTCTTGAGAGGGTGCCTTGACAAGTAGATCGTCCAAGTAAGGGATCACAGAGTGTCCCTGTGAGTGCAAGACTGCTACCACTGCCGCCATGACCTTGGTGAACACCCGTGGGGTTGTCGCCAGACCGAATGGCAGAGCTACGAACTGAAGATGGTCGTCTCCCATCACGAAACGTAGAAAGCATTGGTGCTCTGTAGCAATCGGCACGTGGAGATAAGCATCTTTGATGTCTATTGATGCTAGGAAATATCCTTGAGACATTGAGGCAATGACGGAGCGGAGGGTTTCATCCGGAACCGCCTGGCCTCCACGTGCTTGTTGAGCAGTTTTAGGTCCAGAACGGAACGGAAAGAGCCATCCTTTTTTGGCACCACAACCAGATTGGAGGAAAACCGTGTCTTGTTCCTGAAGAGGAACAGGGATTACCACTCCTTCTGCCTGCAGAAGAGCATCGGCTCGGTGGGGAGGTGGGGACGTTCTGAAGAATCGAGTCGGAGGACGAGAACAGAACTCTGTCCTGTGCACGTGGGCACAATGTCCCTCACCCACCGGTCTGTGACCTGTGGCAGCTAAATGTCGCCAAAGGCGAGCGAGTCTGCCATCAACCGCGGATGCGGAGAGATGAGAGAGCTGAGAGTCATGAGGAGACCGCCTTGGTAGCGGTTCCTCCGGCTGCCTTCCTTGGGCGCGATTGAGCCCCCGGAAACCGAGCCCCTCTGAGGCTTTTCAGCTCTTCTGGGCGAGGACAATTGGGACCTGCCCGAGCTTGGGAAGGACCGAAACCTCGACTGTCCTTCCAGGACAGCATTAATAGGGTAAGTCGCAATGCAGACATTGCGAGGTTACGGACGCCCCTGCGGCACAAATGTACATATGCTCAAGACCAGCTGTGCAAGAACAGCTGAAAAACTTAGGGTGCCCATACGGCTGTAAATGCCGGAGCAACCGACACGCCGATAGCCTCATAGACAGATTTCAACCAGAGTCCATCTGTCTGGCATCTTTAAGTGAAGCCCCATCTCCACTGCAACTATAGCTCTAGCCGCAAGCCTGGAGATTGGAGAAACCACCTTTGGACCCTGGGTCCCGCGCTTGACCACGTCAGGGGGAAAAGGATAACGTGTATCGTTAATACGTTTGGAGAAAACGCTTATCTGGTAAGCGTGGTGTTCCTGGACTGCTTCTCTGAAGTCAGCGTGGCCAGAAAAATACTCAATATACGTTTGAGCTACTGAAATGGGACTTCTCCTGCTGTGAAGCTGACTCTTCCGCTGGGGGAGCTGAGGGAGAAAGATCCAACATTCCATTGATGGACGCTATAGGATCATTCACTATGGCGTCACCATCCGGTGTATCCGGATTGAGAGCGTTGTCAGGATCAAAGTCCTGATGAGCTACGTCTGCCTCATCATACAGAGAGCCTCCTGGGACCCCCCCCCGGAGCACCGATTTTATTCCCAATGAGGGTGGCCAGGGAGCAATGATCCAGATTGCCCATGGCCTGTCCGGACTGCAAGTCTCTATCCCATTGCAACTCCATCCCTGTCCTTGGACAGGGTTGACAGGTGGTTCCTTTGGCCACGTCTAGTAGAGACCCCGGCTGACCAAGTGCTCCAGGGGAGCATTGCACACAATGGGGTTCAGTGCCGTGGAACAGTATCACATGCAGTAACAACAGTATCGAAAGCCTGTGTTGCTTATATGCTGCTGCCGACTAGCCATCTAGGACATAGAGCCAATAATGGCGACCGTACAATGCAATGTATAACATACAAGCATAAAGTACAATGAACACTGCAGCACATGCAATACAAGCAGCATAGAAAGCCTGTGCCTTGGCACCCCTGCTTTTCTGCCGCTGTAGACTAGCCATCTAGGGGAATATACAGTGCAATGTATAGCATACAAGCATAAGTACAAATGAACGCTGCAACCCCTGCAATACAAGCAGCATAGAAAAAACCTGTGCCTCAGCACCCCTGCTTTTCTGCTGCTGTAGTCTAGTCATTCTAGGCGAAAATAGCCCAGACTAGCGACCGTACAGTGCAGTGTATAGTATACAAGCATAAATACACATGAACACTTCAGTACATGCAATACAAGCAGCATAGAAAGCCTGTGCCTTAGCACCCCTGCTTTCCTGCTGCTGATGTGTCGCCATCTAAGAGGGCATATAGCCAAAGATAGCGACCTATGCAGTGTAAGCATAAAAATACAAATGGACAACTGCGGTATTTAGTGGGGTCAGCACTTCATGTGCCGCTTACCGCCCGCCTATGAGCGGGTGTGTGGTCGCCCTAGTCCTGTGCCTGGTTGCCCAGAGTCCGATCTCTTAGCTCGGACTGCAGGAATGGCTGCCGGCGTCTTCTCCAGCTCGTGTGAGTAGGGGCGGGCCGTGGGCGTGCCCCCAAGTCAGAGCGGGAAACCGGCGTCCCACAGTGTCCAGTGAGAGGGCTGGAGCATGTAAATAAGGCTCCAGCCCTCGGCGCTGCTGATTGTACAGCGTCTCTCCCCTACCCTGATTGACAGGGTGGGGGCGGGAACGAAGCGGAGCTAGGCCGCAAAAGCCGTGGACTGGATTTATAAGCGCCGCCGCCGTAAAAGCGCGGTCGGCGCTAAGTCCCCGGCGCACTACAAGTCCCAGCCGCGTCGCCGCTCCCGAGCGTCCGGCGCGGTAGTTCCCCATACATAAAGTCACTCAGCTAGGCTGCAGTGACTGTAACCCTTTACTGTCCCCGGCGCACTAGCACACCCAGCAAGTCTGGAGTGTGCTGTGCCTGTGTGTACGGGGACACAGAGTACCTGAATGGTGCAGGGCCATGTCCCTGAACGGTACCCAGCTCCGTATCCAGCAGGTTCAATGGGTCTGTGGATGGAGCCCGGCCTCAGGGCTTGGTGGCCGGAAAGATCCCACTTCCTCAGAGCCCCTCAGGGGGATGTGGAAGGAAAACAGCATGTGGGCTCCAGCCGCCGTACCAGCAATAGGTACCTCAACCTTACAAACCACCAGCGGGGTGAGAAGGGAGCATGCTGGGGGCCCTATATGGGCCCTCTTTTCTTCCATCCGATATAGTCAGCAGCTACTGCTGACTAAACAGTGGAGCTATGCGTGGATGTCTGACCTCCTTCGCACAAAGCCGAAAACTGGTGAGCCAGTGATCCCACTGGGGGTGTATAGCCAGAAGGGGAGGGGCCTTACACTTTTTAGTGTAATGCTTTGTGTGGCCTCCGGAGGCAGTAGCTATACACCCAATCGTCTGGGTCTCCCAATGGAGCGACGAAGAAAACAGACATTGAAGCTGCCTTTAGACTCTTACCAGTCCATCCAGAAAGCTTCCATCTCTTGGGTTGTCAGTGGCAGGGAAGGTTTTATGTAGACTTGTGTTTACCCATGGGCTGCTCCATCTCATGCTCCTTGTTTGAATCATTTAGCACATTTTTGGAGTGGGTAGTAAAGAAGGAAGCCGGCGTGTGTTCTGTCCTGCATTATCTAGATGATTTCCTATGTATTGGTCCACCAAAGTCATTTGTTTGTGCTTCATTATTGTCAGCGATTCAGTCGGTTTTTAAGTGTTTTGGAGTACCGTTAGCATCAGATAAAACAGAAGGCCCGTCTACACTTATCAAGTTTTTAGGAATTTTGATTGACAGTGAGGCCATGGAGTGCAGATTACCGGATGACAAGGTCAGTGATCTGCTGGAGGCAGTCAGAGAAGCTAGATCTCACCGTAAGATCAGATTAAAGGATCTACAATCGCTGTTAGGAAAAATGAACTTTGCGTGTCGCATTATTCCAATGGGTAGAGTTTTTTGTAGGCGCCTAGCTGCAGCTACCTCAGGCATAACCTTTCCACATCACTTTGTGCGGCTGGCTAGAACATTAAAGGACGATCTGGCGGTATGGGAACAGTTCTTAATGGAGTTTAATGGGAGGTCATTGTGGATCAGACCACCGGTTTCAAATTTTGATCTAGACATCCACACTGATGCAGCGGGGTCAAGTGGTTTTGGTGCATATTGTTCTGGACAGTGGTGTGCAGATAGGTGGCCAGAGAGTTGGAGAAACAACGGGTTAACACGAAACTTAGTACTCCTTGAAATTTGGTGCAATATTTTCCAAAACCGAAAAGTGAGATTTCATTGTGATAACTTGGGAGTTGTAGAAGTTATCAACAAACAATCAGCGTCTTCCCTGCCTGTTGTTACGTTGCTGCGTCATCTAGTGCTGCGCTGTTTAAAGTCACATTGTCAGATTACAGCTGTGCATGTCCCCGGTGTTTGCAATTCTGTGGCTGATGCTCTGTCTCGTTTTTAGTGGGACAGATTCCGTTCGTTAGCCCCGATGGCAGAGGTACAAGGCAAGAAGTGTCCGGATTTTCTGTGGTCACTGCCAGTGACACCGCATACGCTCTGATAGAACGGTCTGTGGGTGTAAGCACATGGCAGAGGTACCAGTCAGCATGGAGGGAATGGGAAGACTTGTGTGCTCTAGTGGCACATGATGCCAGTGTACATGACAATGTTTCCTTGTTGTTATTTTACATTAGCAGGGCCTTTGTGGACGGTACTTCATTGTCCACTATTGATAGTAAAATGTCTGGATTAGCTTTTTGGTTTAAGTTGCACGACTTCACTGATTACACAAAGCATTTTTTAGTTAAGCAGGCCCTAAAGGGTTACAGGAAAAGTTGTAAGAAGACCAGAGATAAACGGCGTCCGATTTCTTTCCAGTTATTGCAGCAGATGCTGAGTGTACTAGGCCGAGTCTGTAGCAGTCCGTTTGAAGTGTTACTCTTTAGTTGTGCATTCACACTGGCCTTTTTTGGAGCTTTTAGAATCAGCGAGTTAGTGTCGAGTAGCTCCACCAGAAGTGGGGGTCTACAAGCCGAGGACGTGCATCAGTACACAGACAGACGGGGTCTACAAGCCGAGGACATGCATCAGTACACAGACAGAGGGGGTGTACAAGCTGAGGACGTGCATCAGTACACAGACAGAGGGGGTCTACAAGCTGAGGACGTGCATCAGTACACAGACAGAGGGGGTCTACAAGCTGAGGACATGCATCAGTACACAGACAGAGGGGGTCTACAAGCCGAGGACGTGCATCAGTACACAGACAGAGGGGGTCTACAAGCTGAGGACGTGCATCAGTACACAGACAGAGGGGGTCTACAAGCCGAGGACGTGCATCAGTACACAGACAGAGGGGGTCTACAAGCTGAGGACGTGCATCAGTACACAGACAGAGGGGGTCTACAAGCTGAGGACGTGCATCAGTACACAGACAGAGGGGGTCTACAAGCCGAGGACGTGCATCAGTACACAGACAGAGGGGGTCTACAAGCCGAGGACGTGCATCAGTACACAGACAGAGGGGGTCTACAAGCTGAGGACATGCATCAGTACACAGACAGAGGGGGTCTACAAGCTGAGGACATGCATCAGTACACAGACAGACGGGGTCTACAAGCTGAGGACGTGCATCAGTACACAGACAGAGGGGGTCTACAAGCTGAGGACATGCATCAGTACACAGACAGACGGGGTCTACAAGCTGAGGACATGCATCAGTACACAGAGAGAGGGGGTCTACAAGCTGAGGACATGCATCAGTACACAGACAGAGGGGGTCTACAAGCTGAGGACATGCATCAGTACACAGACAGACGGGGTCTACAAGCTGAGGACATGCATCAGTACACAGACAGACGGGGTCTACAAGCTGAGGACATGCATCAGTACACAGACAGACGGGGTCTACAAGCCGAGGACATGCATCAGTACACAGACAGAGGGGGTCTACAAGCCGAGGACATGCATCAGTACACAGACAGAGGGGGTCTACAAGCTGAGGACATGCATCAGTACACAGACAGAGGGGGTCTACAAGCTGAGGACGTGCATCAGTACACAGACAGAGGGGGTCTACAAGCCGAGGACGTGCATCAGTACACAGACAGAGGGGGTCTACAAGCCGAGGACATGCATCAGTACACAGACAGACGGGGTCTACAAGCCGAGGACGTGCATCAGTACACAGACAGATTGGAATGTTTTCTGGCAAAGTCAAAAACTGATCAACAGGGTAGAGGAAAATGGATCACATTGTTTCCTTTAAGCGGGTCCAGGGCCTGCCCGGTCATCTGTTTTAGAAACTATGTCTCAAGAAGGCCAAATATCCAAGGTTCATTACTAATTCATGAGGATTGTAAGTCATTGTCACAATTTCAATTCACAGCAGTTCTTAAAAAATGCCTGACAATATTGGGAGAGTCTCCAAATGCATTCACTTCACACTCATTTAGGATAGGAGCAGCCACAGAAGCTGTAGATGGGGCTTAGGGCCTGACATAGTTACACAAATCGGGAGATGGGAATCGAGCAGATTTAAGAGCTACATTAGATTGCATTTATTATAAATGGCGTACATGTATATATATGGGTACATTGTGGTAATCCTATAGTAGTTGTGTCTTCATTTAGACAATTGTGTGATAAGTGTGTTTTTGTTTTGTTTTAGCTGAACAGCAATGCCTGGTTTGGATCATGGGACATTCATTTGTTTTTTGGGGGGCCTTACGTGCGGCAGTCAGGCCTAATGGCAAACAGTTGGGGTTGCCCAGTTCCTTGGCACGGGTGACATGGATAGGAAAGAGGGGAATGCAGTGGCATCAGCTGTTGAAAGAAATCCAGTATCATGTGGAGTTCTACCGCCCCCCGGACGTCTTACTTATCCATTTAGGTGGTAATGATTTAGCAATAAGAACATCAAGACATTTAGTTAGGAACATAAAGCTTGATATGTTGAATTTATGGAGGTCTTACCCAGAAACAGTGGTGGTCTGGTCGGATATAGTAGCTAGACAAATGCGGAGAACAGCGCGATCAGTGGCTCGCATCAATAATACAAGGATAAAGGTTAATAAAAAAATAACAAAATTTGTGTTGGAAAACGGAGGGGTGGCCATACGTCACCAGATGCTGGAAAATACAAAGGAACATTTTTGGAGAGATGATAAGGTACATCTTAATGACATTGGCATTGATATATGGATGTTGGGAATACAAGAAGGAGTAGAACGAGCCATTAAGTTGTGGAGGAACTCACTCTTGTAAGGTGTCACAAGAGCGAGTCTTGGCGGGATGTGGTTGTTTAAACCCCCTCTTTGTTGGTTGGAGAATTATGTTTTTAATGGGGTCCCTGGGCCAGAGCTCAGCGGACAGTGGAATATGGGTCCCTGGGGAGGAGCTCAGTGGACAGTGGAATAGATGGGTCCCTGGGGAGGAGCTCAGCGGACACAAGGAAAATGATCAAGGGGTATACCCAGATTCCCCCTTGAGCTAGGTGTACACGGCGGAGGGGGATATGGGGCTGGGATTTATAACAACCACATCTCTGGGCCGATAATCTTGTTTTTCTTGTTGATGTTTTTTCTTATAAAAAATAAAGGGCTGCTGTGGCCAAAATTTTAATCCATGTCACGCAGTGTGTGGTGTCTTATTTATTAGGTTACCAGGAGCGGCAATTCACTAGTCCATCAGTCATGCACACTGTAACCCTGGACGCTCATCATCCTGCACACTGCACCCCTGGACGCTCATCATCCTGCACTCTGTACCCCTGGACGCTCAGTATCCTGTACACTGCACCCCTGGACGCTCAGTATCCTGCACACTGTACCTCTGGACGCTCATCATCTTGCACACTGCACCCCTGGACGCTCAGTATCCTGCACACTGTACCCCTGGACGCTCATCATCCTGCACCCTGTACCCCTGGACGCTCAGTATCCTGCACACTGCACCCCTGGACGCTCGTCATCCTGCACCCTGTACCCCTGGACGCTCGTTATCCTGCACACTGAACCCCCGGATGCTCAGTATCCTGCACACTGCACCCCTGGACGCTCAGTATCCTGCACACTGCACCCCTGGACGCTCAGTATCCTGCACAATGTACCCCTGGACGCTCATCATCCTGCACACTGCACCCCTGGACGCTCAGTATCCTGCACACTGCACCCCTGGACGCTCAGTATCCTGCACACTGTACCCCTGGACGCTCATCATCCTGCACACTGTACCCCTGGACGCTCAGTATCCTGCACACTGAACCCCTGGACGCTCATCATCCTGCACACTGTACCCCTGGACGCTTAGTATCCTGCACACTGTACCCCTGGACGCTCGTCATCCTGCACACTGTACCCCTGGACGCTCAGAATCCTGCACACTGTACCCCTGGACGCTCAGTATCCTGCACACTGCACCCCTGGATGCTCAGTATCCTGCACACTGCACCCCTGGACGCTCATCATCCTGCACACTGCACCCCTGGACGCTCAGTATCCTGCACACTGCACCCCTGGACGCTCAGTATCCTGCACACTGTACCCCTGGACGCTCGTCATCCTGCACACTGTACCCCTGGACGCTCAGTATCCTGCACACTGTACCCCTGGACGCTCATCATCCTGCACACTGCACCCCTGGACGCTCAGTATCCTGCACACTGCACCCCTGGACGCTCAGTATCCTGCACACTGTACCCCTGGACGCTCATCATCCTGCACACTGTACCCCTGGACGCTCAGTATCCTGCACACTGAACCCCTGGACGCTCATCATCCTGCACACTGTACCCCTGGACGCTTAGTATCCTGCACACTGTACCCCTGGACGCTCGTCATCCTGCACACTGTACCCCTGGACGCTCAGAATCCTGCACACTGTACCCCTGGACGCTCAGTATCCTGCACACTGCACCCCTGGATGCTCAGTATCCTGCACACTGCACCCCTGGACGCTCATCATCCTGCACACTGCACCCCTGGACGCTCAGTATCCTGCACACTGCACCCCTGGACGCTCAGTATCCTGCACACTGTACCCCTGGACGCTCGTCATCCTGCACACTGTACCCCTGGACGCTCAGTATCCTGCACACTGTAACCCTGGACGCTCATCATCCTGCACACTGCACCCCTGGACGCTCAGTATCCTGCACACTGCACCCCTGGACGCTCATCATCCTGCACACTGCACCCCTGGACGCTCAGTATCCTGCACACTGTACCCCTGGACGCTCAGTATCCTGCACACTGTACCCCTGGACGCTCAGTATCCTGCACACTGCACCCCTGGACGCTAATCATCCTGCACACTGCACCCCTGGACGCTCAGTATCCTGCACACTGCACCCCTGGACGCTCAGTATCCTGCACACTGTACCCCTGGACGCTCATCATCCTGCACACTGCACCCCTGGACGCTCAGTATCCTGCACACTGCACCCCTGAACGCTCAGTATCCTGCACACTGTACCCCTGGACGCTCATCATCCTGCACACTGCACCCCTGGATGCTCAGTATCCTGCACACTGCACCCATGGACGCTCAGTATCCTGCACACTGTACCCCTGGACGCTCATCATCCTGCACACTGTACCCCTGGACGCTTGTCATCCTGCACACTGTACCCCTGGACGCCCGTCATCCTGCACACTGTACCCCTGGATGCTCATCATCCTGCACACTGCACCCCTGGACGCTCAGTATCATGCACACTGTACCCCTGGACGCTCGTCATCCTGCACCCTGCACCCCTGGACGCTTGTCATCCTGCACACTGCACCCCTGGACGCTCGTCATCCTGCACCCTGTACCCCTGGACGCTCATCATCCTGCACCCTGTACCCCTGGACGCTCGTTATCCTGCACACTGAACCCCCGGATGCTCAGTATCCTGCACACTGCACCCCTGGACGCTCAGTATCCTGCACACTGCACCCCTGGACGCTCAGTATCCTGCACACTGTACCCCTGGACGCTCATCATCCTGCACACTGCACCCCTGGACGCTCAGTATCCTGCACACTGCACCCCTGGACGCTCAGTATCCTGCACACTGTACCCCTGGACGCTCATCATCCTGCACACTGCACCCCTGGACGCTCAGTATCCTGCACACTGCACCCCTGGACGCTCAGTATCCTGCACACTGTACCCCTGGACGCTCATCATCCTGCACTCTGTACCCCTGGACGCTCATCATCCTGCACACTGCACCCCTGGACGCTCATCATCCTGCACACTGCAGCCCTGGACGCTCGTCATCCTGCACCCTGTACCCCTGGACGCTCAGTATCCTGCACACTGCACCCCTGGACGCTCAGTATCCTGCACACTGTACCCCTGGACGCTCATCATCCTGCACACTGTACCCCTGGACGCTCAGTATCCTGCACACTGTACCCCTGGACGCTCATCATCCTGCACCCTGTACCCCTGGACGCTCAGTATCCTGCACACTGCACCCCTGGACGCTCAGTATCCTGCACCCTGTACCCCTGGACGCTCGTTATCCTGCACACTGAACCCCTGGACGCTCAGTATCCTGCACACTGCACCCCTGGACGCTCAGTATCCTGCACACTGTACCCCTGGACGCTCATCATCCTGCACACTGCACCCCTGGACGCTCAGTATCCTGCACACTGCACCCCTGGACGCTCAGTATCCTGCACACTGTACCCCTGGACGCTCATCATCCTGCACACTGTACCCCTGGACGCTCAGTATCCTGCACACTGAACCCCTGGACGCTCATCATCCTGCACACTGTACCCCTGGACGCTTAGTATCCTGCACACTGTACCCCTGGACGCTCGTCATCCTGCACACTGTACCCCTGGACGCTCAGTATCCTGCACACTGTACCCCTGGACGCTCAGTATCCTGCACACTGCACCCCTGGACGCTCAGTATCCTGCACACTGCACCCCTGGATGCTCAGTATCCTGCACACTGCACCCCTGGACGCTCATCATCCTGCACACTGCACCCCTGGACGCTCAGTATCCTGCACACTGCACCCCTGGACGCTCAGTATCCTGCACACTGTACCCCTGGACGCTCAGTATCCTGCACACTGTACCCCTGGACGCTCATCATCCTGCACACTGCACCCCTGGACGCTCAGTATCCTGCACACTGTACCCCTGGACGCTCATCATCCTGCACTCTGTACCCCTGGACGCTCATCATCCTGCACACTGCACCCCTGGACGCTCATCATCCTGCACACTGCAGCCCTGGACGCTCGTCATCCTGCACCCTGTACCCCTGGACGCTCAGTATCCTGCACACTGCACCCCTGGACGCTCAGTATCCTGCACACTGTACCCCTGGACGCTCATCATCCTGCACACTGTACCCCTGGACGCTCAGTATCCTGCACACTGTACCCCTGGACGCTCATCATCCTGCACCCTGTACCCCTGGACGCTCAGTATCCTGCACACTGCACCCCTGGACGCTCAGTATCCTGCACCCCTGGACGCTCGTTATCCTGCACACTGAACCCCTGGACGCTCAGTATCCTGCACACTGCACCCCTGGACGCTCAGTATCCTGCACACTGTACCCCTGGACGCTCATCATCCTGCACACTGCACCCCTGGACGCTCAGTATCCTGCACACTGCACCCCTGGACGCTCAGTATCCTGCACACTGTACCCCTGGACGCTCATCATCCTGCACACTGTACCCCTGGACGCTCAGTATCCTGCACACTGAACCCCTGGACGCTCATCATCCTGCACACTGTACCCCTGGACGCTTAGTATCCTGCACACTGTACCCCTGGACGCTCGTCATCCTGCACACTGTACCCCTGGACGCTCAGTATCCTGCACACTGTACCCCTGGACGCTCAGTATCCTGCACACTGCACCCCTGGACGCTCAGTATCCTGCACACTGCACCCCTGGATGCTCAGTATCCTGCACACTGCACCCCTGGACGCTCATCATCCTGCACACTGCACCCCTGGACGCTCAGTATCCTGCACACTGCACCCCTGGACGCTCAGTATCCTGCACACTGCACCCCTGGACGCTCGTCATCCTGCACACTGTACCCCTGGACGCTCAGTATCCTGCACACTGTAACCCTGGACGCTCATCATCCTGCACACTGCACCCCTGGACGCTCAGTATCCTGCACACTGCACCCCTGGACGCTCATCATCCTGCACACTGCACCCCTGGACGCTCAGTATCCTGCACACTGCACCCCTGGACGCCCGTCATCCTGCACACTGTACCCCTGGACGCTCGTCATCCTGCACACTGTACCCCTGGACGCCAGTCATCCTGCACACTGTACCCCTGGACGCTCATCATCCTGCACACTGCACCCCTGGAAGCTCGTCATCCTGCACACTGCACCCCTGGACGCTCATCATCCTGCACACTGTACCCATGGACGCTCGTCATCCTGCACCCTGCACCCCTGGACGCTTGTCATCCTGCACACTGCACCCCTGGACGCTCGTCATCCTGCACCCTGTACCCCTGGACGCTCATCATCCTGCACCCTGTACCCCTGGACGCTCAGTATCCTGCACACTGCACCTCTGGACGCTCGGTATCCTGCACACTGAACCCCTGGACGCTCGTCATCCTGCACACTGCACCCCTGGACGCTCATCATCCTGCACACTGCACCCCTGGACGCTCATCATCCTGCACACTGTACCCCTGGACGCTCATCATCCTGCACACTGCACCCCTGGACGCTCATCATCCTGCACACTGTACCCCTGGACGCTCATCATCCTGCACACTGCACCCCTGGACGCTCAGTATCCTGCACACTGTACCCCTGGACGCTCAGTATCCTGCACACTGTACCCCTGGACGCTCATCATCCTGCACACTGCACTCCTGGACGCTCGTCATCCTGCACCCTGTACCCCTGGACGCTCATCATCCTGCACACTGCACCCCTGGACGCTCATCATCCTGCACACTGCACTCCTGGACGCTCGTCATCCTGCCCCCTGTACCCCTGGACGCTCATCATCCTGCACACTGTACCCCTGGACGCTCAGTATCCTGCACACTGTACCCCTGGACGCTCGTCATCCTGCACACTGTACCCCTGGACGCTCAGTATCCTGCACACTGTACCCCTGGACGCTCAGTATCCTGCACACTGCACCCCTGGACGCTCAGTATCCTGCACACTGCACCCCTGGACGCTCATCATCCTGCACACTGCACCCCTGGACGCTCAGTATCCTGCACACTGCACCCCTGGACGCTCAGTATCCTGCACACTGTACCCCTGGACGCTCGTCATCCTGCACACTGTACTCCTGGACGCTCAGTATCCTGCACACTGTAACCCTGGACGCTCAGTATCCTGCACACTGCACCCCTGGACGCCCGTCATCCTGCACACTGTACCCCTGGACGCCCGTCATCCTGCACACTGTACCCCTGGACGCTCGTCATCCTGCACACTGTACCCCTGGACGCTCGTCATCCTGCACACTGTACCCCTGGACGCTCGTCATCCTGCACACTGCACCCCTGGACGCCCGTCATCCTGCACACTGTACCCCTGGACGCTCGTCATCCTGCACACTGCACCCCTGGACGCTCAGTATCCTGCACACTGTACCCCTGGACGCTCGTCATCCTGCACACTGTACCCCTGGACGCTCGTCATCCTGCACACTGTACCCCTGGACGCTCGTCATCCTGCACACTGTACCCCTGGACGCTCGTCATCCTGCACACTGTACCCATGGATGCTCATCATCCTGCACACTGTACCCCTGGACGCCCGTCATCATGCACACTGTACCCCTGGACGCTCTTCATCCTGCACCCTGCACCCCTGGACGCTCGTCATCCTGCACACTGTACCCCTGGACGCTCGTCATCCTGCACACTGCACCCCTGGACGCTCGTCCTCCTGCACACTGTACACCTGGACGCTCGTCATTCTGCACACTGTACCCCTGGACGCTCGTCATCCTGCACACTGCACCCCTGGACGCTCGCCATCCTGCACACTGTACTCCTGGACGCTCGCCATCCTGCACACTGCACCCCTGGACGCTCGCCATCCTGCACACTGCACCCCTGGACGCTCGTCATCCTGCACCCTGCACCCCTGGACGCTCGTCATCCTGCACACTGTACCCCTGGACGCTCAGTATCCTGCACACTGTACCCCTGGACGCTCGTCATCCTGCACCCTGCACCCCTGGACGCTCGTCATCCTGCACCCTGCACCCCTGGACGCTCATCATCCTGCACACTGCACCCCTGGACGCTCGTCGTCCTGCACACTATACCCCTGGACGCTCGTCATCCTGCACACTGCACCCTTGGACGCTCGTCATCCTGCACACTGTACCCCTGGACGCTCGTCATCCTGCACACTGCACCCTTGGACGCTCGTCATCCTGCACACTGTACCCCTGGACGCTCATCATCCTGCACCCTGCACCCCTGGACGCTCGTCATCCTGCACCCTGCACCCCTGGACGCTCATCATCCTGCACACTGTACCCCTGGACGCTCGTCATCCTGCACACTGCACCCCTGGACGCTCGTTATCCTGCACACTGCACCCCTGGACGCTCGTCATCCTGCACACTGTACCCCTGGACGCTCGTCATCCTGCACACTGCACCCCTGGACGCTCGTCATCCTGTATACACATTACTGTATAGCATTATATAGGTAATACATGGTCCACACTTTGAATTAACCCCATAAACACAGGAAGCAATAAACTATGTGACCGGTCAGCTGTCTCTTCCCCCTCCGGCGGTCTCGTCTCCTCTCACCTTATCGTCTTGGAGTCTCCTTCACAGAATGAGTGACGCCTCGGGCCAAAGTCTACCTGCTCAGGTAATATTTTACAGACGCTTGTCCTCCTTACTCCGGCACGTGATGAGGGCTCAGGGTGTTGTCATTGTGCAGTGCACTGGTAACAAGTAATACACGGACTCCACAATCCCAGGCATGCGGTGCGGGCGCGGACTCCGGCCACATGGGAGCCTACACATTTACAAACATTTCTACGCCAGCTCTCCCCACCCGGTCACAGCAGAAAGTCCCAGCACCCTTATACAGAGAGCTCGTTAGGAGGGTACCATCATCTGGCTGCCAGCTATAATGAGCAAAGACGCCTTCCCCGCTGACGTTTTGTGTGACCGCCGTATACAGGGACTGTCTTACAAAGACAAAAATCTTATACATACAGAGGAATCTGCTCCCTCCACTTCACATATATTAAGGGTAGAAAAAGATCAATCTTGGTTTGTGTTTTCAGGGGTGTGGTGAGACCCCATTACAGGTCCCTTCCTATTCCCATTCCCCTGCCCTTCCTGAGTATCACACTTCAGTACATGACCTTCTCCTTATGCATAATAATGTCTCCATCCTATAGCTAGAAACATTCCATATTATGCCCATTACAGACCCCTTCTTAAACCCATTAGAGTCCACTTCCCTTATGCATATTTATGTCCTGTTTCGATGCCCATTACAGCCCTCTTTACTGCTCCCATTATAGCCCCCATTACAGCCCCCTTTACCGTTCCCATTACAGCCCCCTTTACCGTTCCCATTACAGCCCCCTTTACCGTTCCCATTACAGCCCCCTTTACAGCCCCCCATTACCGTTCTTAATACAGCCCCCTTTTCCTTTACCACTACAGCCCCCTTTTCCTTTCCCACTACAGCCCCCTTTACCGTTCCCACTACAGCCCCCTTTACCGTTCCCACTACAGCCCCCATTACCGTTCCCACTACAGCCCCCATTACCGT
Organism: Anomaloglossus baeobatrachus; assembly: GCF_048569485.1. Classification (NCBI taxonomy): domain Eukaryota; kingdom Metazoa; phylum Chordata; class Amphibia; order Anura; family Aromobatidae; genus Anomaloglossus; species Anomaloglossus baeobatrachus. Next base: position 694,042,171 of record NC_134355.1, on the reverse strand, counting down.
TCCCAATACAGCCCCCATTACCGTTCCCACTACAGCCCCCTTTTCCTTTCCCACTACAGCCCTCTTTTCCTTTCCCACTACAGCCCCCTTTTCCTTTCCCACTACAGCCCCCTTTACCATTCCCGTTCCCACTGCAGCCCCCTTTACCGTTCCCACTGCAGCCCCCTTTACCGTTCCCACTGCAGCCCCCTTTACCGTTCCCATTTTAGCCCCCATTACCGTTCCCACTATAGCCCCCTTTACCATTCCCACTACAGCCCCCTTTACTGTTCCCATTACAGCCCCCCTTACCGTTCCCATTACAGCCCCCTTTACCGTTCCCATTACAGCCCCCTTTACCGTTCCCATTACAGTCCCTTTACCATTCCCATTACAGCCCCCTTTACCATTCCCATTACAGCCCCCTTTACCGTTCCCATTACAGCCCCCTTTACCATTCCCATTACAGCCCCCTTTACCATTCCCATTACAGCCCCCTTTACTGTTTCCACTACAGCCCCCTTTACTGTTCCCACTACAGCTCCCCTTACTGTTCCCACTACAGCTCCCCTTACTGTTCCCATTACAGCCCCCTTTACCATTCCCATTACAGCCCCCTTTACCATTCCCATTACAGCCCCCTTTACCATTCCCATTACAGCCCCCTTTTCCTTTCCCACTACAGCCCCTTTTCCTTTCCCACTACAGCCCCCTTTACCGTTCCCACTACAGCCCCCTTTACCGTTCCCACTACAGCTCCCCTTACCATTCCCATTACAGCCCCCTTTTCCTTTCCCACTAAAGCCCCTTTTCCTTTCCCACTACAGCCCCCTTTACCGTTCCCACTACAGCCCCCTTTATCGTTCCCACTACAGACCCCTTTACCATTCCCATTACAGCCCCCTTTTCCTTTCCCACTACAGCCCCTTTTCCTTTCCCACTACAGCCCCCCTTACCGTTCCCATTACAGCCTCCTTTACTGTTCCCATTACAGCCCCCTTTACCGTTCCCATTACAGCCCCCCTTACCATTCCCATTACAGCCCCCTTTACCGTTCCCACTACAGCCCCCTTTACCGTTCCCACTACAGCCCCCCTTACCATTCCCATTACAGCCCCCTTTACCGTTCCCACTACAGCCCCCTTTACCGTTCCCACTACAGCCCCCTTTACCGTTCCCATTACAGCCCCCTTTACCATTCCAATTACAGCCCCCCTTACCATTCCCACTACAGCCCCCTTTACCATTCCCATTACAGCCCCCTTTACCATTCCCATTACAGCCCCCCTTACCATTCCCATTACAGCCCCCTTTACCGTTCCCATTACAGCCCCCCTTTCCGTCATTACCTTCCCTTTCTTGTGCCGGCTACCTTCTGCTTCCAGTGGCCATTACTTCCCCCTGCAATGTCAGCCCTGTCCATACAGCCTCCGAGACCTCATATACCGGACGTCACTGATGATACAGCGCAGGGGTCACTGTGAGGCGTGTGACTATTCAGTAGCGGGATGATGAGCTGCAGCTCTGGAGGCGAGGAGAAGCAATACTGATCTCTTATTATGAGCCCTGATGGGAGACGCAGATGTTCTGCGCTAATTACACATAATCAGCAATGACACTAATCATAAAGCAGCCGGATAATGGCAGCTCTGGAGATTATATATCGTACATTATACTGCTCCCCGCCAGCCCCGACAATAACCGCCATTATATCCATCTACTGCAAACCAGCTGGAAACACAGGACAGAGCGACCGGACGTAGCCCCTACAGACCCCCACATCCACCAACATGGCAGCGCTGACCACACAATGCTTACATTGCAGAGCAGAATAGCGAGTGCAGCTCTGGAGGAAAATACAGGATTAGTAATATAATGTACATAGTGACTGCACCAGCAGAATAGTGAGTGCAGCTCTGGAGTATAATACAGGAGGTAACTCCGGATCAGTAATGTAATGTATGTACACAGTGACTGCACCAGCAGAATAGTGAGTGCAGCTCTGAGGTATAATACAGGAGGTAACTCAGGATCAGTAATGTATATACAGTGACTGCACCAGCAGAATAGTGAGTGCAGCTCTGGAGTATAATACAGGAGGTAACTCAGGATCAGTAATGTATGTACACAGTGACTACACCAGCAGAATAGTGAGTGCAGCTCTGCAGCATCAGTGGAAGCAGCTGGAAATGAGGGATCACTGGATAGAGCTACAGTGAAATATTCTGGTGTCAGAGTCTCTAGGCCCCGGTGTGCGGGGGGTTACTGGTTATTAATGCGGGGGTCCCATGTATAGAGACCGGACAGGTCCTGTGTGTCGCAGCATAGATCAGTGTATAGGTGACAGGCGCAGCGGTGCGAGCAGAGACCCCGGCACAGGACCCCGTACCAGCCCCGGCTATCCTGTACTCACACTATGTGGGAGAGGTCCAGCGGTTTTTCGGGGTGCTCTGGGAACACCGGATGGGGCAGTTCTCTCGTCGGGACGCAGCCAAAAGATTTACTGATGGCGTGACTCAACTTCTTCGCCGGCGACTTCTGGAGACAGAAAGAGAAAAGGAAACATCAATCACCTCAATATGTGGAGAACTACAACCCCCAGCAGACACCGCCGACACCTACCAACACTACTACCAAACCGAAGGGCAGGAGACCCCGGAGAGAGGGGCGGAGGGCAGGAGACCCCGGAGAGAGGGGAGAAGGACAGGGGACCCCGGAGAGAGGGGCGAAGGACAGGGGACCCCGGAGAGAGGGGAGGACAGGGGACCCCGGAGAGAGGGGAGAAGGACAGGGGACCCCAAAGAGAGGGGCGAAGGACAGGGGACCCCAGAGAGAGGGGAGAACGACAGGGGACCCCGGAGAGAGGGGAGGACAGGGGACCCCGGAGAGAGGGCAGAAGGACAGGGGACCCCAGAGAGAGGGCAGAAGGACAGGGGACCCCGGAGAGAGGGGAGAAGGACAGGGGACCCCGGAGAGAGGGGAGAAGGACAGGGGACCCCAGAGAGAGGGGAGAACGACAGGGGACCCCGGAGAGAGGGGCGAAGGACAGGGGACCCCGGAGAGAGGGGAGAAGGACAGGGGACCCCGGAGAGAGGGGCGAAGGACAGGGGACCCCAGAGAGAGGGGAGAAGGACAGGGGACCCCGGAAGAAGAGGGGAGAAGGACAGGGGACCCCGGAGAGAGGGGAGAAGGACAGGGGACCCCGGAGAGAGGGGAGAAGGACAGGGGACCCCGGAGAGAGGGGAGAAGGACAGGGGACCCCAGAGAGAGGGGAGAAGGACAGGGGACCCCGGAGAGAGGGGAGAAGGACAGGGGACCCCGGAGAGAGGGGAGAAGGACATGGGACCCCGGAGAGAGGGGAGGACAGGGGACCCCGGAGAGAGGGGAGAAGGACAGGGGACCCCGGAGAGAGGGGCGAAGGACAGGGGACCCCGGAGAGAGGGGCGAAGGACAGGGGACCCCAGAGAGAGGGGAGAAGGACAGGGGACCCCGGAGAGAGGGGAGAAGGACAGGGGACCCCGGAGAGAGGGGCGAAGGACAGGGGACCCCAGAGAGAGGGGAGAAGGACAGGGGACCCCGGAGAGAGGGGCGAAGGACAGGGGACCCCAGAGAGAGGGGAGAAGGACAGGGGACCCCGGAGAGAGGGGAGAAGGACAAGGGACCCCAGAGAGAGGGGAGAAAGACAGGGGAGAAAGACAGGGGAGAAGGACAGGGGACCCCGGAGAGAGGGGATATGGACAGGGGACCCCGGAGAGAGGGGAGAAGGACAGGGGACCCCGGAGAGAGGGGAGAAGGACAGGGGACCCCGGAGAGAGGGGAGAAGGACAGGGGACCCCGGAGAGAGGGGAGAAGGACAGGGGACCCCGGAGAGAGGGGAGAAGGACAGGGGACCCCGGAGAGAGGGGAGAAGGATAGGGGACCCCGGAGAGAGGGGAGAAGGATAGGGGACCCCGGAGACAGGGGAGAAGGACAGGGGACCCCGGAGAGAGGTGAGAAGGGCAGGAGACCCCGGAGAGAGGGGAGAAGGACAGGGGACCCCGGAGAGAGGGGAGGACAAGGAACCGCGGAGAGAGGGGCGAAGGACAGGGGACCCCCTGAGTGCCCCCTGCTGGTTATATATCCCCGGTCAAACATGTGCAGTGAGCGCCCCCCGCTGGTTATATATACCCAGTCACACATGTGCAGTGAGCGCCCCCCGCTGGTTATATATACCCGGTCACACATGTGCAGTGAGTGCCCCCTGCTGGTTATATATCCCCGGTCAAACATGTGCAGTGAGCGCCCTTCTGCTGGTTATATATATACCCGGTCACACATGTGCAGTGAGCGCCCCCCGCTGGTTATATATACCCAGTCACACATGTGCAGTGGGCGCCCCCCGCTGGTTATATATACCCGGTCACACATGTGCAGTGAGCGCCCCCCGCTGGTTATATATACCCAGTCACACATGTGCAGTGGGCGCCCTCTGCTGGTTATATATATACCCGGTCACACATGTGCAGTGAGCGCCCTCTGGTGGTTATATATACCCGGGCACACATGTGCAGTGGGCACCCCCCGCTGGTTATATATACCCGGTCAGACATGTGCAGTGAGCGCCCTCTGCTGGTTATATATACCCGGTCACACATGTGCAGTGAGCGCCCTCTGCTGGTTATATATTCCCGGTCACACATGTCCAGTGGGCGCCCCCCGCTGGTTATATATACCCGGTCACACATGTGCAGTGAGCGCCCCCCGCTGGTTATATATACCCAGTCACACATGTGCAGTGGGCGCCCTCTGCTGGTTATATATATACCCGGTCACACATGTGCAGTGAGCGCCCTCTGGTGGTTATATATACCCGGTCACACATGTGCAGTGGGCACCCCCCGCTGGTTATATATACCCGGTCAGACATGTGCAGTGAGCGCCCTCTGCTGGTTATATATACCCGGTCACACATGTGCAGTGAGCGCCCTCTGCTGGTTATATATACCCGTCACACATGTGCAGTGAGCGCCCTCTGCTGGTTATATATTCCCGGTCACACAGTGTGCAGTGGGCGCCCCCCGCTGGTTATATATACCCGGTCACACATGTGCAAGTGGGCGCCCCCCGCTGGTTATATATACCCGGTCACACATGTGCAGTGAGCGCCCTCTGCTGGTTATATATTCCCGGTCACACATGTGCAGTGGGCGCCCCCCGCTGGTTATATATACCCGGTCACACATGTGCAGTGAGCGCCCCCCGCTGGTTATATATATCCGGTCACACATATGCAGTGAGCGCCCTCTGGTGGTTATATATACCCGGTCACACATGTGCAGTGAGCGCCCTCTGGTGGTTATATATACCCGGTCATACATGTGCAGTGAGCGCCCTCTGGTGGTTATATATACCCGGTCACACATGTGCAGTGAGTGCCCCCCGCTGGTTATATATACCCGGTCACACATGTGCAGTGAGCGCCCCCCGCTGGTTATATATACCCGTCACACATGTGCAGTGAGTGCCCCCTGCTGGTTATATATACCCGGTCACACGTGTGCAGTGAGTGCCCCCTGCTGGTTATATATACCCGGTCACACATGTGCAGTGAGCGCCCCCTGCTGGTTATATATACCCGGTCACACATGTGCAGTGAGCGCCCCCTGCTGGTTATATATACCCGGTCACACGTGTGCAGTGAGTGCCCCTTGCTGGTTATATATACACGGTCACACGTGTGCAGTGAGTGCCCCCTGCTGGTTATATATACCCGGTCACACATGTGCAGTGAGCGCCCCCTGCTGGTTATATATACCCGGTCACACGTGTGCAGTGAGTGCCCCCTGCTGGTTATATATACCCGGTCACACATGTGCAGTGAGCGCCCTCTGCTGGTTATATATACCCGGTCACACGTGTGCAGTGAGTGCCCCCTGCTGGTTATATATACCCGGTCACACGTGTGCAGTGAGTGCCCCCTGCTGGTTATATATACCCGGTCACACATGTGCAGTGAGTGCCCCCTGCTGGTTATATATACCCCGGTCCACACATGTGCAGTGAGCGCCCTCTGCTGGTTATATATACCCGGTCACACATGTGCAGTGAGCGCCCTCTGCTGGTTATATATACCCGGTCACACATGTGCAGTGAGCGCCCTCTGCTGGTTATATATACCCGGTCACACATGTGCAGTGAGCGCCCTCTGCTGGTTATATATACCCGGTCACACAATGTGCAGTGAGCGCCCTCATTTTCAGCTTCTCTGCTGTCGGCATGTACTAGAACTGATACAATGTAACAAACCTGCAGCTGTGAGAAGTGTCAGAGCAGCCGGGACCCCAGAGCAGGAGAGGATCTGATGATGGTGGGCCAGGGTGGGGCCGGGGGTTACACGGGTTATTGCCCCTCAGACCCCGTGGTCACGATATAATGTTTTCACGCTAGTTAACCCTTTCTGCTAACGAGATGTCGCTGTTCTCACACAATTATCTGCAGCTGAACACAGTGAGGGGCCCAGGAGTCACGTGTGGCCCCCGGGGAGGCAGGCGGCAGGCCCCGGCCCCTGGTGGAGGCAGCGGCAGGCCCCGGGCCCCTGGGGGGAGGCAGACCCTGGGGGAGGCAGCGGCAGGCCCGGGCCCCTGGGGGAGGCAGACCCTGGGGGAGGCAGCGGCAGGCCCCGGCGCCTGGTGGAGGCAGCGGCAGGCCCCGGGCCCCTGGGGGAGGCAGACCCTGGGGGAGGCAGCGGCAGGCCCGGGCCCCTGGGGGAGGCAGACCCTGGGGGGAGGCAGCGGCAGGCCCCGGCGCCTGGGGGAGGCAGACCCTGGGGGAGGCAGCGGCAGGCCCCGGCGCCTGGGGGAGGCAGCGGCAGGCCCCGGACCCTGGGGGAGGCAGCGGCAGGCCCCGGACCCTGGGGGAGGCAGCGGCAGGCCCCGGACCCCTGGGGGAGGCAGACCCTGGGGGAGGCAGCGGCAGGCCCCGGCCCCTGGGGGAGGCAGACCCTGGGGGAGGCAGCGGCAGGCCCCGGCGCCTGGGGGAGGCAGCGGCAGGCCCCGGACCCTGGGGGAGGCAGCGGCAGGCCCCGGCCCCTGGGGGAGGCAGCGGCAGGCCCCGGCCCCTGGGGGAGGCAGACCCTGGGGGAGGCAACCCTGAGAGGCAGCGGCAGGCCACGGACCCTGGAGGAGGCAGCGGCAGGCCACGGCCCCCTGGGGGAGGCAGACCCTGGGGGAGGCAGCGGCAGGCCACAGACCCTGGGGGAGGGCAGCGGCAGGCCACGGACCCTGGGGGAGGCAGCGACAGGCCACGGACCCTGGGGGAGGCAGCGACAGGCCACGGACCCTGGGGAGGCAGCGGCAGGCCACGGACCCTGGGGGAGGCAGCGGCAGGCCACGGACCCTGGGGGAGGCAGCGGCAGGCCACGGACCCTGGGGGAGGCAGCGGCAGGCCACGGACCCTGGGGGAGGCAGCGGCAGGCCACGGACCCTGGGGGAGGCAGCGGCAGGCCACGGACCCTGGGGGAGGCAGCGGCAGGCCACGGACCCTGGGGGAGGCAGCGGCAGGCCACGGACCTGGGGGAGGCAGCGACAAGGCCACGGACCCTGGGGGAGGCAGCGACAGGCCACGGACCCTGGGGGAGGCAGCGACAGGCCACGGACCCTGGGGGAGGCAGCGACAGGCCACGGACCTGGGGGAGGCAGCGACAGGCCCCGGCCCCCTCCCCACGGAGCTGCACACAGGACCACTCACCCAGACGAGTGCTCCTTCATCTGGTGCTGGTTGCTGTGCGGCCCGTTGGCGTGGCCCCCTCCAGAAGCAGCTCTGGCACAGCTGGTAGTTGTGGCACTGCTGGCAGCGGGTAGCGGAAACCCATCATACTCTCACAGCGGCAGTACGAGCACTCCACCGGATGGAAGACTGCGGGCACAGGAGAGAGGGGTCAACGGGGGAGAGAGGGGGTCAACGGGGAGGGGCACAGGAGAGAGAGGGGTCAACGGGGAGGGGCAGGAGAGAGAGGGGTCAACGGGGAGGGGCACAGGAGAGAGAGGGGTCAACAGGGCCGGGCACAGGAGAGAGAGGGGTCAACAGGGCCGGGCACAGGAGAGAGAGGGGGGTCAACAAGGCCTGGCACACGAGAGAGAGGGGGTCAACAAGGCCTGGCACACGAGAGAGAGGGGTCAACAGGGCCGGGGCCACACGAGAGAGAGGGGGGTCAACAGGGCCGGGCACACGAGAGAGAGGGGGGTCAACAGGGCCGGGCACACGAGAGAGAGGGGTCAACGGGGCCGGGCACAGGAAAGAGAGGAGTCAACGGGCCGGCACAGGAGAGAGAGGGGTCAACGGGGCAGGGCACTGGAGAGAAGAGGTCAACGGGCCAGGGCACAGGAGAGAGGGGGTCAACAGGGAAGGGCAGAGGAGAGAGGGGGTCAACGGGGGAAGGGCAGAGGAGAGAGGGGGTCAACGGGGAAGGGCAGAGGAGAGAGGGGGGTCAACGGGGAAGGGCAGAGGAGAGAGGGGTCAAAGGGGAGGGGCACAGGAGAGAGGGCTCAACGGGGAGGGGCACAGGAGAGAAGGGGTCAACGGGTCAGGGCGGACAGGATACAGAGGAAGTCAACGGGGGAGAGAGGAGGTCAACGGGGGGAGAGAGGAGGTCAACGGGGAGAGAGGAGGTCAACGGGGGAGGAGAGGGTCAACGGGGAGAGAGGAGGTCAACGGGGGGAGAGAGGAAGTCAACGGGGGGAGAGAGGAAGTCAACGGGGGAGAGAGGAAGTCAACGGGGGAGAGAGGAAGTCAACGGGGGAGAGAGGAAGTCAACGGGGGAGAGAGGAAGTCAACGGGGGGAGAGAGGAAGTCAACGGGGGAGAGAGGAAGTCAACGGGGGAGAGAGGAGTGCAGTCAACGGGGTGGGAGCAGAGGAGTCAACAGGGGGTAGTAGAGGGTGGTCAATGGGCAGGTGGGGTCAACAGAGGGGACCAGAGAGGGATCAACAGGGGGAGTAGGGAGGGTCAACGTGTCAATGGGTGGGGGTCAATGGGGGGGAACAGAGAGGGGATCAACGGAGAGAGGGATCAACAGAGAGAGGGATCAACAGAGAGAGGATCAACAGAGAGAGGGATCAACAGAGAGAGGGATCAACAGAGAGAGGGATCAACAGAGAGAGGGATCAACAGAGAGAGGGATCAACAGAGAGAGGATCAACAGAGAGAGGGATCAACAGAGAGAGGGATCAACAGAGAGAGGGATCAACAGAGAGAGGGATCAACAGAGAGAGGGATCAACAGAGAGAGGGATCAACAGAGAGAGGGATCAACAGAGAGAGGGATCAACAGAGAGAGGGATCAACAGAGAGAGGGATCAACAGAGAGAGGGATCAACAGAGAGAGGGATCAACAGAGAGAGGGATCAACAGAGAGAGGGATCAACAGAGAGAGGGATCAACAGAGAGAGGGATCAACAGAGAGAGGGATCAACAGAGAGAGGGATCAACAGAGAGAGGGATCAACAGAGAGAGGGATCAACAGAGAGAGGGATCAACAGAGAGAGGGATCAACAGAGAGAGGGATCAACAGAGAGAGGGATCAACAGAGAGAGGGATCAACAGAGAGAGGGATCAACAGAGAGAGGGATCAACAGAGAGAGGGATCAACAGAGAGAGGGATCAACAGAGAGCGGGATCAACAGAGAGCGGGATCAACAGAGAGCGGGATCAACAGGGGGAGGGGGTCAACAGGGGGAGGGGGTCAACAGGGGGAGGGGGGTCAACAGGGGGGAGGGGGTTAACAGGGGGGAGGGGGTCAACAACAGGGGGAGGGGGTCAACAACAGGGGGAGGGGTCAACAACAGGGGGAGGGGGGTCAACAACAGGGGGAGGGGGGTCAACAACAGGGGGAGGGGGTCAACAACAGGGGGAGGGGGTCACAACAGGGGGAGGGGGTCAACAACAGGGGGAGGGGGTCAACAACAGGGGGAGGGGGGTCAACAACAGGGGGAGGGGGTCAAGCAACAGGGGGAGGGGGTCAACAGGGGGGAGGGGGGTCAACAGGGGGGAGGGTCAACAGGGGGAGGGGGTCAACAGGGGGGAGGGGTCAACAGGGGGGAGGGGTCAACAGGGGGGAGGGGGTCAATAGGGGGAGGGGTCAACCAGGGGGGGAGGGGTCAACAGGGGGGGGAGGGGGTCAACAGGGGGGAGGGGGGTCAACAGGGGGGAGGGGTCAACATGTCTCGCACTCACCGTTTTCTACATGGGCCAGCCGATGCATTAGAGGTAACCAGACGAGGCACTGAGGGGGGGGGATCGGCCATAACCGTGTCTAAAAACATGTTCAGGGCGATCTTCTTCTGCGAGACACGAGATCAATCACTGATAGCGGCAGAAATACTCACCCCCCTAGCGTACGCCCCCAGCCCCCGCGTACACCCTCGGCTCCCTGCGTACGCCCCCGCGTACACCCTCGGCCCCCCGCGTACACCCTCGGCCCCCCGCGTACGCCCCCGGCCCCCCCAGCATACGCCCCCGGCCCCCCCAGCATACGCCCCCGGCCCCCCCCAGCATACGCCCCCCGGCCCCCCCGCGTGCAGCGCTCCTTACCTGTGGGGGGAAGCAGGAGCGTGCAGAGTGCTCCGTGTACCCGAAGGACGGACCCTCGAACACGGTGGTCGGCAGCTTCAGCGCCTCCCGCAGGAACTGGTCAAACTTGGTGAAGAGCATGAAGCCGCTGGAGTCGGACACTTGGGAGAAGATATCTGCGGACACAGGAAGGCGGGGCGGGGTCACGTGAAGCTCCTCCCACACTGGCGGGTTAGTACGCCCCCTTCCGGGTCACCAATCATCCGCTGTCTCCTCCAGTCACAGCTGAAGCTGCACCTCACAATGGTGGCACCCCCTGCTGGCCGGCGGTGACCTGAGCACATTACAGCCTTGATGACTGGGGAGGACGAGTTTCTTGCAGCTTTAGCTGTGACTGGAGCAGATGTCAGGATTAGATGTGAGGTGAGGTTAGGCGGGCCCGGAGGCGGCCCCCCGAGTCAGCGCTGAGGCCTCCGCACCAGACGGGGGGCTGGTAACTGTATCCGGAGGTTATCTAAGGTGGGCTGCGAGTGATCAGTCCAGGATTAGTGACCCCCGTCCTGGACTCACCACAGCCGCTGCGGACCACCGCGATCCTACACGGAGGGCCCCCCGAGTGCAGAGCAGGGGGACACCCTACAGGGGCCCGGACCCCCAGACCACACTGCTACAAGAGGAGACGGGACCCCCGCCATCACAGTGACAATACAAGGCCCACACCTTAAAGTGATCCCGGTGTCCCTGCACTGTCAGCGGCGCCCCCTGGAGGAGTCACAGCACTGCACAGACTGCGTCACATGACCGCAGCGACGGACGGTGAGATTATACAGCTTTATCTGTGTGATGAGGGATTATCAGTGCCTGGACCTGATATCAGTGTGTATAACCCGGGATTATCAGTGTGTATAACCCAGGATTATCAGTGTGTATAACCCGGGATTATCAGTGTGTATAACCCGGGATTATCAGTGTGTATAACCCCGGATTATCAGTGTGTATAACCCCGGATTATCAGTGTGTATAACCCCGGATCATCAGTGTGCATAACCCCGGATCATCAGTGTGCATAACCCCGGATTATCGGTGTGCATAACCCCGGATTATCGGTGTGCATAACCCCGGATTATCGGTGTGCATAACCCCGGATTATCGGTGTGCATAACCCCGGATTATCGGTGTGCATAACCCCCGGATTATCGGTGTGCATAACCCCGGATTATCGGTGTGCATAACCCCGGATTATCGGTGTGCATAACCCCGGATTATCGGTGTGCATAACCCCGGATTATCGGTGTGCATAACCCCGGATTATCGGTGTGCATAACCCCGGATTATCGGTGTGCATAACCCCGGATTATCGGTGTGCATAACCCCGGATTATCTCGTGTGCATAACCCCGGATTATCGGTGTGCATAACCCCGGATTATCGGTGTGCATAACCCCGGATTATCGGTGTGCATAAAACCCGGATTATCGGTGTGCATAACCCCAGATTATTGAGCTGTGTCAGTCTTTAGATGATCACTCTCCTCTTGATTCCGGGATCTCGGGGTTCCGGGGTCTCGCGGTGCGGGCCCCTGACATCGGGGCGCCCCCCGCCCAGGTGTTACGTTGTTACGGATTGGTGATGGGTGAGGTTAGTAGCGGGTTATTAGCGACTCTACGCACCAACCTGGCGGCGCTGCGTCCAGCAGAGGGCGCTCTGGAGTCTAATAGGAGATAAAATAGCAGGTGAGAGGTCAGCCGCACTGCACAGGGGGACTACAAGTGCCAGGAGGCGCTCACCCATCCAGCGCAGATCAAACAGTGCCTGGGGCTGCAGGGGCATGCTGGGGTTTGTAGTCCGCCATCATACATAAGAAGGATCAGCAGCGCCTCCTCCTGGATTCATCATGTACTGATCATGAGTTACATCGAGCCGTCTCCAGTCCCTGCCAGAGCTGCACGTCATGCCATTACTCCAGTCCCTGCCAGAGCTGCATGTCATGCCATTACTCCAGTCCCTGCCAGAGCTGCATGTCATGCCACTACTCCAGTCCCTGCCAGAGCTGCATGTCATGCCATTACTCCAGTCCCTGCCAGAGCTGCACGTCATGCCATTACTCCAGTCCCTGCCAGAGCTGCACTTCATGCCATTACTCCAGTCCCTGCCAGAGCTGCATGTCATGCCATTACTCCAGTCCCTGACAGAGCTACACGTCATGCCACTACTCCAGTCCCTGCCAGAGCTGCAACTCAATGCCATTACTACAGTCCCTGCCAGAGCTGCAATTCAATGCCATTACTACAGTCCCCTGCCAGAGCTGCATTTCAATGCCATTACTACCAGTCCCTGCCAGAGCTGCACGTCATGCCATTACTACAGTCCCTGCCAAAGCTGCACGTCATACCATTTCTCCAGTCCCCGCCAGAGCTGCACGTCATGCCATTACTCCAGTGCCTGCCAGAGCTGCACGTCATGCCATTACTCCAGTCCCCGCCATAGCTGCATGTCATGGCCATTACTCCAGTCCCCCCCAGAGCTGCATGTCATGCCATTACTACAGTCCCTGCCAAAGCTGCACGTCATACCATTTCTCCAGTCCCCGCCAGAGCTGCACGTCATGCCACTACTTCCAGTCCCTGCCAGAGCTGCATGTCATGCCACTACTCCAGTCCCTGCCAGAGCTGCATGTCATGCCATTACTCCAGTCCCTGCCAGAGCTGCACGTCATGCCATTACTCCAGTCCCTGCCAGAGCTGCACTTCATGCCATTACTCCAGTCCCTGCCAGAGCTGCATGTCATGCCATTACTCCAGTCCCTGACAGAGCTACACGTCATGCCACTACTCCAGTCCCTGCCAGAGCTGCAATTCAATGCCATTACTACAGTCCCTGCCAGAGCTGCAATTCAATGCCATTACTACAGTCCCCTGCCAGAGCTGCACTTCAATGCCATTACTACAGTCCCTGCCAGAGCTGCATGTCATGCCATTACTACAGTCCCTGCCAAAGCTGCACGTCATACCATTTCTCCAGTCCCCCGCCAGAGCTGCACGTCATGCCATTACTCCAGTGCCTGCCAGAGCTGCACGTCATGCCATTACTCCAGTCCCCGCCATAGCTGCATGTCATGCCATTACTCCAGTCCCCCCCAGAGCTGCATGTCATGCCATTACTCTAGTCCCTGCCAGAGCTGCAATCCCGTCTTATATTCCAGAGAGTCAGAGCTATGCTTACATTTCTGCTCCCTTCTCATCTATTATACTCCAGTCCTGACTAGAGCTGCACCTAATATTCAAGCATTTTGCCCCGGTCAAGCACAGCGGCTCCTACACTTCTGCTGTCAGATTATGTATTACGTGCTCCAGTTGCCTCCAGAGCTGCACTCCCTGTTCTGCTCGTGTCGTCTCTCGCTGTCAGGATGTGGCTCAGGATCAGCACAATGTGAGGAGATGGCGGATAATGGCCGGTGGTGATACCCTGTGCCGCCACCAGAGGGCACCTGTGAGAGGACAGCTCTGCATATGGGGCACAGCACACCTTCCCCCACACTCACATCTCAACTTGTCCAGGATCTTCCCACCACAAAGGGTCGCCAGGGATCGCCTTCACCGAGAAAACCGTCAGCTTCCCGTGTCCTTCACTGCAACAGAGGGCAAGAGATCACCGGCAGATCCCCAGATCACATCGATCCCATCCTCCCTTCCCATTCACCAGATCCCATCCCCCCCTATCTCATCCTCCCCCCACCTGTCCGATCCCCAGATCCTATCCCCCGCCCTTCCCTCCCGCTCTCATCCTCCTCCTCCCCAGTCTGATCCCCAGACCCTCCTCCTCCACTCTTGTTCCCCCACTGCACCTCGATGTCCCGCTCTTTGACCCCTTCAGCTGCTCTTTGGTATGTATAGGGGTCCCTGTGACACTTGCGCCCCCCGGGTATGTGTGCGCGGTGGCTGGTGGCGGGGACGCACCTGTCGTAGGCGGGCGATCATGAAGTTGAGCAGCAGGCTGATGGACTGGTCCACGCTGATCTGGTGGGTGGACGGCAGCCGCTTGTTCAGCTGGTAGTAGATGGAGGAGATGATGGTCTCCAGCCGCGACACGTTCATCTCGCCGTGTGATCCAGCGTGTTCAGGACCGTTGTCCCGGAACGCCTCAATCATGTTCCAGATGTCAACCAGGTGAACTGCGAGACAGGAGAGCCACAGGTGAGGAAGCGAGGGGAGCGCGCGAGGGGGCGAGCGAGGGGAGCGTGCGACAGGGGAGGAAGCGAGGGGAGCGCGCGAGGGGCGAGCGAGGGGAGCGTGCGACAGGGGAGGGAGCGAGGGGAGCGCGCGAGGGGCGAGCGAGGGGGAGCGTGCGACAGGGGAGGAGAGCGAGGGGAGCGCGCGAGGGGCGAGCGAGGGGAGCGTGCGACAGGGGAGGGAGCGAGGGGAGCGCGCGAGGGGCGAGGCGAGGGGAGCGTGCGACAGGGGAGGGAGCGAGGGGAGCACGCGACAGGGGAGGGAGCGAGGGGGGCGAGCGAGGGGAGCGTGCGACAGGGGAGGGAGCGAGGGAAGCGCGCGAGGGAGCGAGCGAGGGGAGCACGCGACAGGGGAGGGAGCGAGGGGAGCGCGCGAGGGGCGAGCGAGGGGGAGCACACGACAGGGAGGGAGCGAGGGGGAGCGCGCAACAGGGGAGGGAGCGAGGGGAGCGCGCGAGGGGAGCGCGCGACAGGGGAGGGAGCGAGGGGAGCGCGCGACAGGGGAGGGAGCGAGGGGAGCGCGCGACAGGGGAGGGAGCGAGGGGAGCGCGCGAGGGGGCGAGTGAGGGGAGCACGCGAGGGGCGAGCGAGGGGAGCACGCGACAGGGGAGGGGAGCGAGGGGAGCGCGCGAGGGGGCGAGCGAGGGGAGCACGCGACAGGGGGAGGGAGCGAGGGGAGCGCGCGAGGGGGTGCGTGCGAGGGGAGCGCGCGACAGGCGGCCGAGAAAGGGGAGAGCGCGACGGGCAAGCAAAGAGGTGGGGGACGAGACGCACAACAGGTGAGCGAGGAGGTGGGAACGAGAGCGGGGCAACAAGTGAGGGAGCATGAGAGAGGTGAGCGAGGAGGCGAGAGGCAAGCGAGGAGGTGGGGGACGAGAGTGCGACGGGCGAGCGAGCGTGGGGCGAGCAAGCATGGGGAGAGTGCGACGGGCGAGCGAGCAAGCATGGGGAGAGTGCGACGGGCGAGCGAGCGTGGGGCGAGCAAGCATGGGGAGAGCGCGACGGGGCGAGCGAGCGTGGGGGCGAGCAAGCATGGGGAGAGCGCGACAGGCCAGCGAGCGTGGGGAGAGCGCGACAGGCCCAGCGAGCGTGGGGAGAGCGCGACAGGCCAGCGAGCGTGGGGAGAGCGCGACAGGCCAGCGAGCGTGGGGAGAGCGCGACAGGCCAGCGAGCGTGGGGAGAGCGCGACGACAGGCCAGCGAGCGTGGGGGAGAGCGCGACAGGCCAGCGAGCGTGGGGAGAGCGCGACAGGCCAGCGAGCGTGGGGAGAGCGCGACAGGCCAGCGAGCGTGGGGGAGAGCGCGACAGGCCAGCGAGCGTGGGGAGAGCGCGACAGGCCAGTGAGCAGGGGGTGGGAGGGAGAGCGCAACAGGCGGGCGAGCGTGGGGTTGGGGGGAGAGCGTGGCGGGCGAGCAGTTGCATCCAGACATCAGCGCTGCTCTCTGTCCTCTCCCGGACGTTTGTTACAGTGTGTCAGTGCAGGGATACGGCTCTTTGGCTCACAGAGGATTGTCTGAACTGGATAAAACTGTAACAAACCCGCAGCTGTGAGACCTCCGAGCTCAGGGCATGTGCTGGATCTCTGCTTGCTGTCAATAAATAAGCACATTTTGCCTGCAGAGATCTGGGGAATGGTGGGGGGCGAGGCGCTGCTTTTGGGGGTGCTGCTTTTGGGGGTGCTGCACTCACGGTTACACCTCTTCTGCACGAACCGCAGCTTGCACGCCGTCCGGTACGTGGACAGCCGGATCACGTCAAAGTTCTGCGCCCCTAAAGAAGGACAAGGCAAAGGTCAGCGGGGTGACATGCAACATGGCCGATAGAGCAGAGTGCAGGGAGACGACAGGACCGGCCTCCAGGAGGCAGAGTGCAGGGAGGAGACAGGACCGGCCTCAAGAGGGCAGAGTGCAGGGGGGAGGACAGGACCGGCCTCCAGGAGGCAGAGTGCAGGGAGGAGACAGGACCGGCCTCCAGGAGGCAGAGTGTAGGGAGGAGACAGGACCGGCATCCAGGGGGCAAAGTGCAGGGGGGAGACATGACCGGCCTCCAGGGGGCAGAGTGCAGGGAGGAGACAGGACCGGCCTCCAGGGGGCAGAGTGCAGGGAGGAGACAGGGACCGGCCTCCAGGAGGCAGAGTGCAGGGAGGAGACAGGGACCGGCCTCCAGGAGGGCAGAGTGCAGGGAGGAGACAGGACCGGCCTCAAGAGGGCAGAGTGCAGGGGGGGAGACAGGACCGGCCTCCAGGAGGCAGAGTGCAGGGAGGAGACAGGACCGGCCTCCAGGGGGCAGAGTGCAGGGAGGGAGACAGGACCGGCCTCCAGAGGGCAGAGTGCAAGGAGGAGACAGGACCGGCCTCCAGAGGCCAGAGTGCAGGAGGAGACAGGACCGGCCTCCAGAGGCCAGAGTGCAGGGAGGAGACAGGACCGGCCTCCAGGAGGGCAGAGTGCAGGGAGGAGACAGGACCGGCCTCCAGAGGGCAGACTGCAGGGAGGAGACAGGACCGGCCTCCA